>NC_134402.1:23769727-24069727 GCF_038048845.1 Mixophyes fleayi | reverse complement strand
TTTCTCTCCTGGATACTATCGGTTGCCAAAGTTACCTGTCATCATTGCTCTCCATCGGCTCCGCTGTATGTCAGTTAGTGGTTCATCTACAAGCTGAAGTTACTTGCCGTGGTTCATCTGCACAACGCCAGTTGTACTAATATACAAAGTCATCAACAATATTGCACAGACATACATATCCTCATTGTCTCAAAATATCTCCCAACTAGACACCTCTGTTCTGCACAAGATCTGCATCTCTCTTCCACTGTCATTACTTCCTCCTATTCTAGGCTACAGGACTTTTTTAGGGCTGCACCCACTTTATGGAATTCACTCCCTCGCACCACAAGACTTTCCTCTACTCTTCAAACCTTCAAGCATTCTCTGAAAACCCACCACTTTAGACAAGCTCATAATATTCCTCTTCCACCCTCTTAATCTCCCTATGTTACCCTATTACCACTCTCTACACATCTAACACAAGACAACAACCATCTGACCAACATAGTGGTGTGACTAAGCATAAAGCCCACTAAATACTTTGTAGCTCTTGCATTCTAGCTGGACAGATATTCAATATGATGTAGCACTTACCCTTGTGTATCAAACCATTGTCCCATAGATTGTAAGCTTGCGAGCAGGGCCCTCTTACCTCTCTGTCTGTATGTATTACAAAGTATTGCTTTATTACTGATTGTTTTCAATTGTAATGTGCTACGGAAACTGCTTGCGTTATATAAATAAATGTTGATGATGATGATGATTGGGGTTGTTGGAGGGAGGCTCTACCCATGCCCTCCATGATGCTGGACACTCCCCTAGAGGTGGCATGGTGCTGCTCACCATAGTTCTTTAATAATATCCAGCACATGTTGCTTTTATTCTGGCCCTGGAATAGAAGTGTAGAAGTTAGCTCAGTTTCTTTATATGATATAATATGTGAATTTTCAAAAGTGCTTTTTTAAGTTAACTTGAAGAATGAAATTCAGTAAGAAGAGAATTAAACTTTGTAATATTTAGCCTCTCTAAAGATATGTGTTTAAATTAGGGTATTAAATCACCAATGTCAGGTACATACAAACTAAATTGAAATAATGAATGTGCCACCTTCCTTACCCTGTCCTAATGGAAAGTCTAGATGACAGACATGAGATTACATCACAGACACATATACTATAGTAATATACAAATACCAGCTTACACTAAGATATTACATATCTTTCTTCAGCAAGCCAAGAGTTAGTTGGAGAATTAGGCTAAAGGACTAAAATAAATAAAGGCATAAATAAATACATTTTAACAAACCATGAATTCAAAATATTTTAATGAATGAAAAAAACAGTTTGATTTGTATGCTGTTTTAATACATATGATGGACACGTCTGAAGGAACCAATTCTGGGGCTTGTGGCTCCCCAATCAGTGTATCGTCTGTATTCTCCAGGTCTCAGGTAAAACTGACGTCCCCTGTAGTTGGGCTCTTCATAGAACATCCAGTACCCATCTTGTATCTGAGCAGAGTGGATATCATTGTAACGGAATCTCTCATTGACATTATGACAATCTTCATTGAATTCCATCATCTGACCTCTGAAGTCTTCTTTCTCATAGATCCTGACTCTGAATGAACCTTGGTGCTGCCATAATGATATAAAAAATTACAATTCTAATAATTTTCAAAAATAATTAATTTCAGAAATAAATGCACATTAAATATATAATACAATTATAAGTGATATTAATCTTCACACTTTGTCTAATTTCAAGGCAGTAAGTCGATGAGTTTTGTTCAACAATTTCTTAAATGTTAACATGTTGTATTTTAAGAGACCTTATTAAATAAAAATGTCTGCTAGTTACCTGTGGGCTTAGGCGACAAGACCGAATGGAGTCATTGTAACCCATCCATTGCTGGAATTCAGGGTACTCTCCTCTATGGAGGAAGTACTGGTGTCCTCTGTAGTTGGGGTGTTCATACAGGATCCAGTTTCCACTGTCCACACGAATGGAGTTACAGCGTCGAAAATATGAGGACATGTCTGGACATTCAGAGTTGCACTCATAGGAGCGACCCTGGAAGTTCCTGTCCTCGTAGAAAATGATCTGTGAACAGAAAATATATTCATATTTCAATTTTTGGGGGAAACATTTACATTTCATGCATACAACAAAATCTGTAGAACACAAATTATGAAGTCAGGCTGTTGTCAGTTCTGTCTAAGATAAATCACTTTTTAGAAATTGAATGGAAAAACATATATATATGACATTAGGGATATTTTACCTTTCCCATGTTGTTGGTTTAATATGTTCTAGTGAACTGTGTAGTCAGGGCATGAGGAAAGGGAGCTTTATATACTCAATTTTTCTTCTGTAAGCAGAAGTATACTGACTTGTCATTCTATGTGACAATTGTTCTTTAATGCTCACTGGCATTTTTCCAAAGCATTGCTTAGAATGCTAAAAACCATTTAACCTAAACCTTTCACAACCATATGAATGGTCCCGATTATTGTGTTTCATGCATTTTCATTTAGGTAATTTTAAAACCAAAACACATACTCCTGACCTTGTAGCTTCTACCATTTTGCAGTACACACTGGTCACAATCCACAATAAGCTATTTTCACATATAGAATATTTGAAACTCTGGATCATTTCTATTATTTGATTAGCAATAGCTTTGCTAAATGCCTATTATACGGGAGCTTATAAAATGACTGATTTCTATCTCATGGTACCTTTATATAATTTAATAATATTAGTCGACATTTACATCAATATCATCATTAGTCAAAGTGTTACATTTCACTTTGAGATATTTTGTATTTCAGTGACATAGACATAGAACTTCTGCAATGTAGGACTGATGTAATATTCTATGGATTGTCTCAACATGTATTAATAACATTGCTCCAACATTAAATAAAATGTATTGTATTAAGGATGCGTACAATTGCAATCCCTGGCTTGAGGACATCACTCTTATCCGAAACATTGTGGAATCAATTGGTGCGAGGAAAGTCTCTGCTGGTAAAATGGGATCTTTAGAGAATGTGACGTTGAAGTAGCTTCAAATTGTTTTAAAGCCTTTCCATTTTTAGATCCAGGTCGATAGGTAACAAGGAAGTTGAAGTGAGCAATCAACATTTTCTATGTAGCTTGTCACCAGGTTAAATGCCACGTGTACTCAGATGCCCCCAGGTCTTAACTTTAATGTAGTGCAAATTTATGAACAATATTTCAGTAGCAAGGTAGGAGGGAAGAGTCCGGATGGTAGCGGGTTGTCAGGAACAAGCCAGAGTCAGGGGCCATAGGAGACAGGATGGTCAGAGACGAGCAATAAGGTAAGGGCTGGCAGGAAAATTCCAAATAACAGATCAGAGATCAGGGAAATCAGGAAACGAGCAAGGTCCAAATAACAAGCCAAAGGTCACAACAAAAGGTCAAAACAAAAAGTCAATGCAGGAGAGTTTAGAGTTCACAGAACACACACAAAGAGCTGGTCAGCAATGCTTCAGGAGACGCTAGAAAGGGCAGGGAGTCAAAGCCCTCCCTGCCATAAATACCGAAACTAACCAATCAGGGGGCAAGGATCAGGCTATCATAATTAGCACCCTAGTCTGCCATTAATTAATGCTATTTGCGCTCGTGCACGGCTGTTGCAGATGCCAGTATGTGGCGCTGACAGTAAAAGTGTCCTGGCCATTGCCCTGGCAACAGTTGGGACGGAGTAACTGGAAATGACGTCCTGGTTGTTGCCATAACAACTGGGTCAGAAGAGGAAGTGGCCCTACGTGAGCCGCGGTTAGTGACAGATCCAAAGATTGTTGTTTTTATCATAGAAAAATTAAGGTTGAAATAAGAAATAGATAAAATGTATGTTCTCATTGCAACAATAGAGACCTTATAATAAATGAAGTGATTGTGAGTCATATAGTTGTTTGAAATATTAATTATTTAAAAAAAATTGCATTCTAAAGTTGAGGAAACTGTTGAAATTAGAGATATGTGTCTTATCTGTCTTCAAAATAGTATAAAATCAAGAAAAATATCTATTTGGCAACATTTTACATTTTGTTTTTTGTTTTTTTTTAAAAGCAATACAGTTTAACCACATATTAGTTGCTGTGGAAATATATTATCTTTTAAGAAGGATTACATAATATTATGATACTTATTCATAGGGTGGGTTTTGTACCATGAGTGATTTTGGTAGGAATACCGCAGATATTTTATATATGTACCATTTTTGAACTGCCGGAATGGTAGGGTACACAAATTAAACATTTAATAACAGAAATATAAAAATGATAGTGGAATATTGTATACTAATTAAGAGAGAGTTCATTTGTCATTAGTACTGACTATAGCTAATACTATATTGTTAGTACAGGAAACAAATGAGAATTTAATTAAATAAATAAAAACTGTAAATATTGATTAAAACATGTTTTGTGTGATGAGAATTGATGCTGTCATTTCTTCTTACAGCATTGGTTAAAAATAACTATCAGACATCAACTTCTGGTAGAGTGTTTCTATAAAGCAATATCCCTAGTTATGCCAGAAACTTTGGACAGCGTATTTCTCATATACCTGATATTTAACTTTTTGGAACATCTAAACAAAAACGGACTGAGCAGGATTTTGAATTTGGAGCATCAGTTGATGATGTATTAACTATATGACAAGTGAGATGTATCAAGGAATGGAAATTCTTAAGAGACTTATGAGGTTCAAAAATGATGACAGGGGACAGATGCCAGACATGTAGGGATACTAATGCTTTGGTATATAGCAATGTTGATCTTGTTAATGTATTTTTCCCCACTTGTAATGATAAATGGTTTCAAATTGATTGGTTAAAAATGGCGAAACAATACTATTATAAAAAATATATAATGATGTTTCTCTGCGCGGTCTATCCACAAAGCTGTCTTTCCTCTTAAAATTCACAATCCCCAATTTATGCAGTAATAGTGGTTTAAATAGAAAAATATTAAGAGAAATGGGCGCTACCGGATATCACATAGAAAAAGCAGATAGGACCATGGCTATCCTACTTTAAACTGTAAGATGATCTTGCAATATCTAACACATAAAATACAAAACACATGAAAAATACCAATAAAAAATAATAACAATAATAAAAAAACAATTTACATGATGATAAATATCCATGAAAGTCTGTATAGTTCAATTACTGTGTATATTAATTCTTCTCTGTCGCACCAAATCTTTTATAGTCGCTGGTCAGATGGATGAGCATGTAAAAAAAGAAAATAAACAAACATAGTGCAACCTGTATGTATATCAAAATATAAAGGAGACAGAGTCCTTTAGAGCCTGTGTGAAAGTGTTGTTAATGGAAACACCACGTGAAAAACAAGGGGGAGGTGTTAGACCCCTCCAGGGTATGCACTTACTAGAGCCAATCTCAAAGGAAGCATATAAGTAAATAACCACCTCGTGTGTCAAATCTTCTTTACCCCTTATGGATATGTACTCACTAGAGTCAGCTAGAAATCAGGCGTATCACTGAACAGATGTCTTCTTGTTCACTTTGTATATGAAATACCAGATTCCACTCCACCGTTATATAAACATGGGAGAAACACAGTGTTCCATAGTGTAAAATCCTTTTTCAATTTATTTCCAACATATAAAAAGCTAAAAACGTTCTTATACAGAAAAAAACTTCATGCATACGTTCTTGATATTTAAAAAAAACTCCTGCACCGAGGATGGATGGCCTCTTACCCTTTAGCTGAAAACAATAAGCATGATGACAAATAAAGCTCAGCACGGAGTGTCCCGGGTAGAACTCCCGCAACTATCGCTTCCTAATACTATTAGTTTAACTAATGTTACAATATTAAGTGTGTGTTCATGTTCCTGTTCCTACAGAAGGAACCTGCATCACCTAGTGGCCAGATTATAGATTCTGTCAGTACTCTCAGTACTCTCTACCTTAGTATTTCCCTGTAACTGCACTGGGATCCTCAGTATCCATACGACAGTACTACCAGGTCCCGGAGCAGATTGCAGAGGCATGGTCTAAAGAGAGAGACAAATGTATCTGCTGGTGATAACACCGTTGGCAGCCTTACTTTTACATATCACCATAATCCTCCTCATACTAATAATACCCATCCTCACATATCTAAATGGTTGAAAACTTGAATCAGGCTGTTTTACTATTACAGTGTCTGAATCTTAAACCTTAGACTAACATATAGCACTCATGGATACCCTCTTTAAACTCTCCTCATGATTCTGCTAGTGCACAAGTTGTTCTTCAACCTCGGTTTTATTCTTAGGCACTGACTTGTCTCTTTTGGAGGTGTCAGTGAAAGACGCACACTCTGAGCGACATGGTGGGGAATGTTAAGTTAAGGAAGATGTACAACCACGTTGGGAACTATGTTTTGGAATTGCCATTCTAGTGAGTATACCAGTACCAGCAGTAGCAGGACTCCTACAAGCAAAAAGTGGTCATAGTCTGAGCCTTGTCTTATCACTGTGGTTGATATATGGAATGTTAGCTATCTTCCTTTTTTAGACAAATCACCGCATTTATCAGATAATTCCCTCTTAATCCCCCTCCTTACATCAAGAGCTGATGGTTTCTTAGAAATTGAATTTGACAAAAAGTGCATGGATTTTGAGGAAGCGTTTGTCAACTTTCTTCCCACATTACCTTTTATACTAGTAGAGGTTGTAACATTAGTACTACCGCAAGTACTGATACTGAGTTTCTCCTGATCAGTACAGTGATCAATAGTTGCCAAGAGGAGTAATGCTACTTGACCAGATTGGAGCTACTTGTATATCTCTGCCAACACACCAGAGGAACGCCCAATAAGATAGGGAAAGCAAGGAATGATAGGACACTGTTCCACAATATACTTTTACCAAACAAGTTTTATATTTTATCAGTGTTGTGTTACTCTGAGTCAAAGACAAGAAGACCCTGTTTACTTTTTGGTGTATGTGTCTGCTGCTGACCCTCACACAAACAGCCTTTTTCCAATATAGATTTCAATGAATGATCTTTCAAAATGGACAAGTATTGAAACATATAAAAGATTATAATATATAGCTTATTTTGGGGTGTGTGCTGCTGCATGCTGACCCTCACTAACAATATTCTTTAAATATAGATTTCACTGAATGACCCTTCCAAACTTTAAATGTATTGAACATAGAAAAGATTGAAATATATAGCTATTTTTGGGGTGTGCAACTACTGCTAAATCTCACACGCAAACACCCAGTTTTTTTCAAAATTATTTCACTTGTCACTGCCCCACACAAGATTACTTTCACTAGAAAGACTTTCACTATTAAAAGAAAGAAATCTGTTTGTTTTTTTGTATTCTGCTGCTAATAGTCAGCAAAAGCACTGTTAATCTCAAAGAATATACTAATTAGTTAAGAATGATATCTATCTAACTCAGTCTGTATACTGTCTATTACTATGATATACAGTATATGCAATGCAATGCATTAACAATAATAAGTAGCCACTAGTCTGTGTAAAGTGTATTAAGATTGAAATTAAAAGCAATTGATCAGCAAACTATTGTAGCTGTCTATTCTCTACAGAACTGCTTTACAATAATGAAAGTATTCTATTGCTTTCCTTTGTCCCTAGTTCACCCTGAACTATATTTAACAGCAGAGCAGTGCAAATAACCTCCTCTCTACATGGTGTCTCTTCTAAAATGGCACGTGAGAGAACAAGGGCGGACTATATATACAAAAGATGGTGATCCAAAACTATTGACAGTTTTGCAAAAATCAATTATTGAAATTATGTTTCGCCTTGTTTTGAGATCCAAGTTTGGTGGGAGAAATCACGACTCGGTTTCAGCCGGATTGCCAATGTTGGATTTTGTCAGATTTCACATAATCCGAACAGCTCATCTCTAGTGTTTGTCCCCAACAGGCTTCTACTGGTGGACAATAACAATACACTTCATCTGATCGCTAAGACACACACACATTGCACAATTATTAATCAACAATATACATATACAATGCTCATTTTCGTACTGAACAATAGCCAGACAATGCATATTTAGTTTTTGCTAACTTCCACCTAATGTTTCTGTAGGCTCACTAATGTGCTCACACTGTTCACTGATACCCATCCATAGTGGTAGCTTGTAAGTTCGAAAGAGACAATCCCACTAAGCAGATTATGACACCAACGGGCACAGAGCAGAGTCTGATACACCAAAATGTTACACAATAAATGCTGTTTGCACTGAAAAAACATACACTGACCTTACTGTCCCTGGTGCATGATTCTCATCCTGATCTTATGCTTACAGCACAGGGCACAGTGAACACTGGTCTCTGAGAATGAACCATTCTCAAGAATTTTCAAGTGGGATGCTTATTTGCAGCTGCTACTCCAGAGAGCCAGGATGGAGGGAAGAGTGCAGATTAGCCCTGTGTGGCACATAATAAAGTGATTGGTCCCTGGGAAGTGACAGCCACCAGGATGTGGACCTGATCGGGTCCCTGATGCACCCCTGGGCCTATATGTTAGAGGAAGCCTGGAGCTGTGGCCCATTATTAATTTGATCCCAGTATCTTCCCCTTGCACATAGCTGACATGTCTAATACAGATAAGAAGTGTCAGTTCTACCTATCTACTAACCTTATGGTAGCAAAGTAAGTACATTAAGGGGCAGCCCTGACTACAGCCAGTACTATGGTTCCATCTCAGTTTACTGACAGCCTCTGTCCTCGGCATGTCGTCCCTGTCTTTGGACCTTGCCTCTGCACTCTGCTCTGGAACCTGGTGGTACTATTGTAAGGACACTGAGGATCCCGCTGCAGTTAAAGGGAGATTCTCAAGGAGAGAACCACAGTTCAATACTGAGAGTGGAAGCAAGACACGGAAGTGAATCACCAGAACTTGATGTCTGATTTTCCAACCCATGCTGTAAGAAGAAATTACAGCATCAATTCTCATCACACAAGCATATTTTAATCAATATATATAGGTTTTTATAGTTAACTAAATTCTCATTTGTTTCCCACTTGCTGTACTAACAATATAGTATGACCTATAGTCAGTACTAATGACAAATTAGCTCTCTTAATTAGTTTACAATTTTCCAGTATCATTTGTATCTTTCTGTTATTAAATATTTAATTTATGTACCCTACCATTCCCGCAGTTTAATAACGATAGGACTTATAAAATCTCTGCTGTATTCCGAATAAATCACCCACAGTGTATAACCTACCCTATGAATAAGTATCATAATAATATGCAATCATTTAAAAAGATCACATATTTCCACAGTAAGTAATATGTGATTATGATTTATTGCTTAAAAAATGTATAAAATATAAAATGTTGTCAAACAGATATCTGTCTTCAAAATAATGTAAAATTAAGAAATATAAGACACATTTCTTTAATTTCAACAGTTTCCTCAAATCTAGAGTGCAAATCTTTCACAATAATTAATATTTCAAACTATATGACTCACAATCACATAATTTATTATATGCATTTTATCTATTTCTTGTTTTAACCTTAATTTTTCTATGAATAAAACAACAATCCCTGGATCCCTGGATATTAGTCAAATCCAGTAACATCTAGGGCAAAATGTACCAAGCTATGATTTTTCTTTGTCAGCAATTTTCTCAGGCAAGTTTGAAGCCGCCAATGTATGAAAGTGCGAGTTGATAGTAAATCGCCAGTAAAGTGATGTAACCAAAATCGACACTCTACAAATCACCATCCTTACTTTTGGCCATTGTAACAATATAGTAATTATATGTTTCTGTGTATATGAGACCACGCGCACACACACATACAAGAATATCCAGCGCTGAGCTAATGATATTATATGTTATGTCACAGCTGTAAAAAAAAAGGATCTTTCCAAAGTCCTTACTCTTACAAAGCAGAAAAAGATTAGTATACCGTGCTATCCGTAACTGTGAAAATTACAGCATTTTTAAATTTTAAAAAAAGTTGTGATAAAATATTTAGAAACTATTTATAATAGAAATAAATAATGAGTAGTATAAATATGAAATAAATGTCCATGTAAAAAGCCTTTCAAACCTTTGATGTTCAACCTGGGATGATAAGTGCAGATTCCTAGATAGCGTTGTCATACTATAAGTGCCGATGAAACATATGCTGTCATCTGAGTGTGGTGTTTGTAATTGGGCAGGAAGAATAAGAACTACCATTTCCATATTGAAACCGGGGTACAGGTGTGGACTCCTTGGTAGCGGTATCACGCTGGGGCACTGATAGAACACTCATCTTTGTCTGGATGTTGTTGCAGCCATCAGGCAGTGTTAGTGAAAACACTTGCATCCTATATTGGAGTTATCACGCAGAACTCTGCACAGAATATGCTAGTTTCTCAGTATAGTCAGCTTAAGCTCATTGATTATTATTATTATTATTATTATTATCTTTGACTTATAAGGCGCCACAAAGGGTCCGCAGCGCCGTACATTTCATATACAGAAAACAGAACCAAGACACAACATGATACAAATATATACAAACACAGGTGACAGGGTAAAGCAAATCAGATTATATCTCACAGAAAGAGAAAGGGATAGTAGAGATCAGCAAGAAGAAGGCCAAAGATTAATAAAACAGGGAAAACAGGGCTAGCGAATCAGGCCAAGAGGTACAGAGGGGGAAGGAACTGTAGAAGGAGCACACAAGGAAAGAGGGCCCTGCTCATGAGAGCTAACAACCTAGAGGGAGGGGAGACACATAAATGGGGGTACTAACTAGGGGAGAGAGCCAGGACAAGAAAGTAAGGAGGACTGATAGACTTGAATAAAATAATGATGGTAAATGATGGTAATTGTATGCTGTTTTTAAATCCAATAAAAAAATTGAAGTATAGTCAATGTGGAAGTTGAATAAGAACTGAAGTGTGGACCTTGTCTCCTCTGTCTGATGCGTTTCATCTGAATCTCTCATACTTTTTCAAAGACAATGAGGGAGTTCTATCCCAGCTTTCTTTTATGGCTGGTAAGTCCAACCCTGAAAATTAGTTAATTGAAAAAGTCTTGTGTCTCATAACGATCCTCAAAATATTGTCTCTTATATATGTGTAACCATACAACCATACTCCTATTATTGTTATTATTATTATCGTAGATTTGTAAGGCACAACAGTGCTCCGCAATGCCGTACAGTTGGGAAAACAGTAAATACATAAAACAGGAACATACAAGGTAGAGAAAATAAATGCACACATGAAAACAAAGGGTATGAAGGACCCTGCTCATCAGAGAGCTTACATTTTAAGTGGAAGAGGACAAAGCTAAAACAAGAGGAGTAAATGTCTTTCAGAGTAGAGATTGGGATAGTTGTGAGGGTGCATTAGTGTGAATAGTTTTATCGAGGATAAGGTCACCTCTAAAAAAGAGATGGGGTTTCAAAGAGCATCTAAAGATTTAAAGGCTGTGGTAAAGTCTGATTGAGCATGGTAGGGAATTCCGTAAGTGGGGAGCAGCACAGGAGATGTCTTGTAGGCAGGAGTGAAAGGTGGTTACCAGAGACGAAACAAGGCGCAGGTCAGAGGTAGACCTAAGAGAGCGGAAGGGAGAGTATTTTGATATGAGATTTGAGATGTATAGTGTTGTAGTGTTGTTGAGGGCTTTGTAGGTGGGGGTGAGTAATTTGAATTGGATTCTGGAAGATACAGGGAACCAGTGTAGGGATTTGCAAAATGGTGCAGCAGATGTGGGGTGGTGAGAGAAGAAGATCAATCTTGCAGCAGCAATTGAGATGGATTGAAACGTGGATATATAGGTGTCAGAAATGTCAGATAGCAGGAGGTTGCAATTGTCAAAACGGGAGATGATTAGAGAATGAGTAAGAGTTTTGGTAGCATGTTGAGAAAGAAAAGGGCGTAATTTGGCAATGTTTTTAAATTGGAGTTGACAGGACTGGGAGAGAGTCTTGATGTGAGGAATAAATCAGAGGGCGGAGTGAAGTGTGACACCAAGGCAGCGGGCTTGTGAGAAGTTGTGATGTTATTGACAGTGATTTGAGGGCAGGTGGTAACTCTGGCAGGAAGGAAGTTAATAAGCTCTGTTTTCACATATTGAGCTTTAGCTAGCATTGGAACATCATGTGGAAATAGCAGAAAGACACAGATTACACTGGTTACCAAGATAGTACGGAAGGAGAGAAGTCAGGGAAAGAGATATATATTTGGTTGTCATCAGCGTAGAGGTGTTATTGGAGGCCAAATGAGCGAATAAGTGCCCCAAGAGAAGAGTTGTACAATGAAAAATGTAAAGGGCCAAGAAAAAAACCTTGTGGGACCCCAACAGATAGTGGGAGTGGAGGGGAGAATGTGCCACAGGAAGAAACACTAAAGGATCGGTTCAATAGGAAGAAAGTGAAACCAGTAAAGAACTGTATCATGAAGGCCAATGGAGTGAAGGGTATGTAGGAGAAGAGAGTGATCAATAGTATCAAAAACCGAAGAGATCCAAAAAAATTAGTATGGAGAAAGTACGATTAGAATTGCAGTAAGTAGATCATTGGTCACTTTTGTGAGAGCTGTTTCAGTAGAATGCCTGATTGCAGAGAATGGAATGAGAGGATGGAAAGTGAGACAGGCCTTTGTACACTAATCGCTCAAGTAGTTTGGAAGCAAAGGAGAGAAGGTGATAGTTTAAGAGAGAGGCTGAATCGAGGGATGGTTTCTTTAGAATAGGTGAGATGAGCGCATATTTAAAGGAGGATGGAAAAGTGCCAGTGGAGAGAGACAGGTTGAAGAGGTGAGTTAGAGGTGGACATGCAGTGGAGGAGAGTTGTAGTAGTTAAGGGAGAAAGGGTCGAGTGGACAGGTTGTAGAGTGAGATGACAAGATGAGTGAAGAGACTTCATCTTCAGTTACTGGAGAGATTGAATTAAGGGTGGATTGGGGAGTGTAGGTAAAGTCGGGTAGAGCGAGTGGAATTTGGCATGAGGAAATATCTTGTCGAATGCTGTGAATTCTGTCTTTGAAATAGGTAGCAAAATCATGTGCAGTGAGTGAGCAAGGAGCAGGAGGTGCAGGTGGACAGAGAAGTGAGTTGAAGGTGGCAAAGAAGCGGCGTGGGTTAGAAGACTGGGTGGATATTAGAGATTTGAAGAATGTTTGATTGGCAATTGAAAGGGCAGTGCTGTAACATGAACGGATGTGGAGGAAAACAGGATAGGAACGAGATGTCCTCCAGTGGGGCTCGCAATGTGGGATCACTTTTGTAGGTAGTGGGTCTGTTTTTTGTGCCATAGCTGGGGATGGGATTGTCAGAGACTATATGTAGTAGCTGGAGCTGCATTGTCTAGGGCTGAAGTGAATATTTTGTTATAGAAAGAGGCAGTCTGATTAGGACAAGACAATGTAGTCATTGGAGAAAATAAATGTTTTAGTGAAAATGAGAAGTGGATTGAATAAGAGTACTTAGGATTCATTGTGTTCATGTGTATTTAGGTGCAGGGGGAAGCGCATGATCTAAGGTGAGGCTGAGGGAAAGGAGGTTGTGGGCAGAGAATGGGAAGGCTAACTTGGAGAAACTAGAGATGGAGCAGTAGCGGAAGAAGACAAGGTCAAGGGAGTGTTCATCACAGAGGGTGGGAGATGAGGTCCATTTGGAGAGACCAAAGGAGGAAGTAAGTAAAAGAAGTTTAGTGGCAGAAGAGACAGTGGGATTATCAATAGGAATGTTGAAATTATGTAGCATGAGTTATTAAAGTAATTCTATTGTTTTCAAATAAGCATTGCCCAATCAATTGTATGTGTTTTCAAAGCACATAGTGATTTATTTTAGTGATAAGCTTCTAGTCTTGGAAGCTTTTTCCAAATTCACACACAAGGATGTGATGGAAGAGTTAGATCAGATTACATTTACTCGGTATGTTCATTTGACATTAATGATTTAGCATATACTCTGAAAAATACATTTATCACTGCAGTCAAATGTTGAATTTATTTTCTTCGAACATTATTTCCAATTGTTCCTTATACTCAGAATACAGAAATATACAAAACATGCAAGGTTTTAAAATAATGGTACAGATGTAGCAAGCATTAACATGACATCCGACTCTTTACCACATTAGAAAATCATGCTATTACTAATTAACACTTTACATTGCGATACTATAACTTAGCATTACTGTTTTCCATGTAGTATCAGTTGTGTTTTTGCTTTGCTGACCCCATTGCAAACGTCAGTCACAAAATAACGATTCCCCATTTTAAATACATTTTGCCTGGTTCCTGGATTGTTCTTAGTCTGGCGCCAGTCTTGACCTCAGCCTGTTCCGTAACCTTGTTTTTGATCTCTGCCAGCCATGACTACAGCCAGTACTATGGTTCCATCTCAGTTTACTGACAGCCTCTGTCCTCGGCATGTCGTCCCTGTCTTTGGACCTTGCCTCTGCACTCTGCTCTGGAACCTGGTGGTACTATTGTAAGGACACTGAGGATCCCGCTGCAGTTAAAGGGAGATTCTCAAGGAGAGAACCACAGTTCAATACTGAGAGTGGAAGCAAGACACGGAAGTGAATCACCAGAACTTGATGTCTGATTTTCCAACCCATGCTGTAAGAAGAAATTACAGCATCAATTCTCATCACACAAGCATATTTTAATCAATATATATAGGTTTTTATATTTAACTAAATTCTCATTTGTTTCCCACTTGCTGTACTAACAATATAGTATGAACTATAGTCAGTACTAATGACAAATTAGCTCTCTTAATTAGTTTACAATTTTTCAGTATCATTTGTATCTTTCTGTTATTAAATATTTCATTTATGTACCCTACCATTCCCGCAGTTTAATAACGATAGGACTTATAAAATCTCTGCTGTATTCCGAATAAATCACCCACAGTGTATAACCTACCCTATGAATAAGTATCATAATAATAATCAATCATTTAAAAATATCACATATTTCCACAGTAAGTAATATGTGATTATGATTTATTGCTTAAAAAATGTATAAAATATAAAATGTTGTCAAACAGATATCTGTCTTCAAAATAATGTAAAATTAAGAAAAATAAGACACATTTCTTTAATTTCAACAGTTTCCTCAAATCTAGAGTGCAAATCTTTTACAATAATTAATATTTCAAACTATATGACTCACAATCACATCATTTATTATATGCATTTTATCTATTTCTTGTTTCAACCTTAATTTTTCTATGAATAAAACAACAATCCCTGGATCCCTGGATATTAGTCAAATCCAGTAACATCTAGGGCAAAATGTACCAAGCTATGATTTTTCTTTGTCAGCAATTTTCTCAGGCAAGTTTGAAGCTTCCACTGTATGAAAGTGCGAGTTGATATTAAATCACCAGTAAAGTGATGTAACCAAAATCGACACTCTAGAAATCACCATCCTTACTTTTGGCCATTCTAACAATATAGTAATTATATGTTTCTGTGTATATGAGACCACGCGCACACACACATACAAGAATATCCAGCGCTGAGCTAATGATATTATATGTTATGTCGCAGCTGTAAAAAAAAAGGATCTTGCCAAAGTCCTTACTCTTACAAAGCAGAAAAAGATTAGTATACCGTGCTATCCGTAACTGTGAAAATTACAGCATTTTTAAATTTTAAATAAAGTTGTGATAAAATATTTAGAAACTATATATAATAGAAATAATATAATGAGTAGTATAAATATGAAACAAATGTCCATGTAAAAAGCCTTTCAAACCATTGATGTTCAACCTGGGATGATAAGTGCAGATTCCTAGATAGCGTTGTCATACTATAAGTGCCAATGAAACATATGCTGTCACCTGAGTGTGGTGTTTGTAATAGGGCAGGAATAATAAGAACTACCATTTCCATATTGAAACCGGGGTACAGGTGTGGACTCCTTGGTAGCGGTATCACGCTGGGGCACTGATAGAACTCTCATCTTTGTCTGGATGTTGTTGCAGCCATCAGGCAGTGTTAGTGAAAACACTTGCATCCTATATTGGAGTTATCACGCAGAACTCTGCACAAAAGATGCTAGTTTCTCGGTATAGTCAGCTTAAGCTCATTTATGGTAATTGTATGCTGTTATTAAATCCAATAAAAAAATTGAAGTATAGTCAATGTGGAAGTTGAATAAGAACTGAAGTGTGGACCTTGTCTCCTCTGTCTGATGCGTTTCATCTGAATCTCTCATACTTTTTCAAAGACAATGAGGGAGTTCTATCCCAGCTTTCTTTTATGGCTGGTAAGTCCAACCCTGAAAATTAGTTAATTGAAAAAGTCTTGTGTCTCATAATGATCTTTAAAATATTGTCTCTTATATATGTGTAACCATACAACCATACTCCTATTATTGTTATTATTATTATCATAGATTTGTAAGGCACCAAAGTGCTCCGCAATGCTGTACAGTTGGGAAACTGTAAATACATAAAATAGGGACATACAAGGTAGAGAAAATAAATGCACACATGAAAACAAAGGGTATGAAGGACCCTGCTCATCAGAGAGATTACATTTTAAGTGGAAGAGGACACAGCTAAAACAAGAGGAGTAAATGTGTTTCAGAGTGGAGATTGGGATAGTTGTGAGGGTGCATTAGTGTGAATAGTTTTATCGAGGATAAGGTCACCTCTAAAAAAGAGATGGTTTTTCAAAGACCATCTAAAGATTTAAAGGCTGTGGTAAAGTCTGATTGAGCATGGTAGGGAATTCTGTAAGTGGGGAGCAGCACAGGAGATGTCTTGTAGGCAAGAGTGAGAGGTGGTTACCAGACGAAACAAGGCGCAGGTCAGAGGTAGACCTAAGAGAGCGGAAGGGGAGTATTTTGATATGAGATTTGAGATGTATAGTGTTGTAGTGTTGTTGAGGGCTTTGTAGGTAAGGGTTAGTAATTTGAATTGGATTCTGGAAGATACAGGGAACCAGTGTAGGGATTTGCAAAGTGGTGCAGCAGATGTGGGGTGGTGAGAGAAGAAGATCAATCTTGCAGCAGCAATTAAGATGGATTGAAGCGTGGATATATAGGTGTCAGAAATGTCAGATAGCAGGAGGTTGCAATTCTCAAAATGGGAGATGATTAGAAAATGAATAAGAGTTTTGGTAGCATGTTGAGAAAGAAAAGGGCGTAATTTGGCAATGTTTTTAAAGTGGAGTTGACAGGACTGGGAGAAAGTCTTGATGTGAGGAATAAACCAGACGGCGGAGTGAAGTCTGACACCAAGGCAGCGGGCTTGTGAGACTGAAGAAATTGTGATGTTATTGACAGTGATTTCAGGGCAGGTGGTAACTCTGGCAGGAAGGAAGTTAATAAGCTCTGTTTTCACATATTGAGCTATAGGTAGCATTGGAACATCATGTGGAGATAGCAGAAAGACACAGATTACACTGGTTACACAAGATAGTACAGAAGGAGAGAGGTCAGGGAAAGAGATATAGATTTGGTTGTCATCAGCGTAGAGGTGTTATTGGAGGCCAAATGAGTGAATTAGTGCCCCAAGAGAAGAGTTGTACAATGAAAAATGTAAAGGGCCAAGAAAATATGTGGGACCGCAACAGATAGTGGGAGTGGAGGGGAGGATGTGCCAGAGGAAGAAACACTAAAGGATCGGTTCAATAGGAAGGAAGTGAACCAGTAAAGAACTGTATCATGAAGGCCAATGGAGTGAAGGGTATGTAGGAGAAGAGAGTGATCAATAGTATCAAAAACCGCGGAGATCCAAAATAATTAGTATGGAGAAAGTACCATTAGAATTTGCAGTAAGTGGATCATTGGTCACTTTTGTGAGAGCAGTTTCAGTAGAATGTTGGGGGCGGAAGCCTAATTGCAGAGAATGGAATGAGAGGATGGAAAGTGAGACAGGCCTTTGTACACTAATCGCTCGAGTAGTTTGGAAGCAAAGGAGAGAAGGTGATAGTTTAAGAGAGAGGCTGGATCTAGGGATGGTTTCTTTAGAATAGGTGAGATGAGCGCATGTTTAAATGAGGATGGAAAAGTGCCAGTGGAGAGAGACAGGTTGAAGAGGAGAGTTAGAGGTGGGCATGCAGTGGAGGAGAATTGTAGTAGTTATGAGGGAATAGGGTCGAGTGGACAGGTTGTAGAGTGAGATGATAAGATGAGTGCAGAGACTTCATCTTCAGTTACTGGAGAGAATGAAATAAGGGTGGATTGGGGAGTGTAGGTAAAGGTGGGTAGAGGGAGTGGAATTTGGCATGAGGAAATATCTTGTCGAATGGTGTAAATTCTGTCTTTGAAATAGGTAGCAAAATCATGTGCAGTGAGTGAGCAAGGAGCAGAAGGTGCAGGCGGACAGAGAAGTGTGTTGAAGGTGGCAAAGAAGCGGCGTGGGTTAGAAGACTGGGTGGGTATTAGAGATTTGAAGAATGTTTGATTGGCAATTGAAAGGGCAGTGCTGTAAGATGAATGAATGTGGAGGAAAACAGGATAGGAACGAGATTTTCTCCAGTGGGGCTCGCAATGCGGGATCACTTTTGTAGGTAGTGGGTCTGTTTTTTGTGCCATAGCTGGGGATTGGATTGTCAGAGACTATATGTAGTAGCTGGAGCTGCATTGTCTAGGGCTGAAGTGAGTGTTTTGTTATAGAAAGAGGCAGTCTGATTAGGACAAGACAATGTAGTCATTGGAGAAAATAATTGTTTTAGGGAAAATGAGAAGTGGATTGAATAAGAGTACTTAGGATTCTTTGTGTTCATGTGTATTTTGGTGCAGGGGAAGCGCATGAGGTAAGGTGAGGCTGAGGGAAAGGAGGTTGTGGGCGGAGAATGGGAAGGCTAAATTGGAGAAACTAGAGATGGAAGAAGCGGAAGAAGACGAGGTCAAGGAAGTGTTCATCACAGAGGGTGAGAGATGAGGTCCATTGGGAGAGACCAAAGGATGAAGTAAGTGAAAGAAGTTTAGTGGCAGAAGAGACAGTGGGATTATCAAAACGAATGTTGAAATTATGTAGTATGAGTGTAGACAGGTGAAAGGATAGGAAATAAGTGAGCCAGGCTGCAAAGTTGTCAAGGAATTGGATTGGGAAAATGGACCTGGGGGGTGGCGATAAATGACAGCAACACAGAGGTGAAGAGGATAAAATAGACGGATAGTATGAACTTCAAAGGAAGAGAATGAGACGGAGGGTTCAGAGCATATGACTTGGAAGGTGCAGTTTGGAGAGAGTAAAATGCCTAGTCCACAACCTTGTCTGTTTTCGGGTCTGGGAGTGTTGCTAAGGGTAAGTCCCCCTTAGTAGAGTGCTGCAGGTGATATGGTGTCAGAGGAGGTGAGCCAAGTTTCTGTAATGGCAAGGAGGTTGAGGGATTTAGAAATGAATAGATCATGGATGGATGTAAGTTTGTTACAAACATGTCTGGTGTTCCATAGTGCACAGGAGAAGGGAAGAGAGGGTAGTGGAGATATGATATGCTGCCTCACAGCACTGGGGTCATGAGTCGATTCCCAACCATGACCTTATCTGTGTGGAGTTTGAATGTTCTCCCTGTGTCTGCATGGGTTTCCTCCCACACTCCAAAAACAAACTAGTAGGTCAGTTTGCTGCTATCAAATTGACCCTAGTCTCTCCCTGTGTGTGTGTGTGTGTGTGTGTGTGTGTGTGTGTGTGTGTGTGTGTGTGTGTGTGTGTGTGTGTGTGTGTGTGTGTGTGTGTGTTAGGGAATTTAGACTGTAAGCTTCAATGGGACAGGGACTGATGTGATTGAGTTCTCTGTACAGTGCTGCAAAATTAGTGGGTTTATTTAAATAGCTGCTGCTGCTGATATGTGGATACGTTTATAAGATATAATATAAGATATAAGGTATAAGGTAAAGATATAGGGCCTGATTCATTAAGGAACTTAAATTAAGAAGTTTCTTATTTAAGTCTCCTGGACAAAACCATGTTACAATACAAGGGGTGAAAATTTGTTTTTTGTTTTGCATATAAGTTAAATACTGACTGTTTTTTCATGTAGCACACAAATACTTGATAGCTTATTTGTACACTGAAATTTAAAGTTGTGTGCTACATGAAAAAACAGTCAGTATTTAACTTCTTAATTTAAGTTCCTTAATGAATCATGCCCATACTCACCTCCTACAAGGAGCTGCTTAAACAGTAGCTAAAAAAAAACATCAGTATACCTGTACATATAAATCAAAAGACACATATAAATGTGCAAGTAAACACATATACCCAAAAAGAATGAAAATAGCACTAAAGCTATATAATCTATCTGAACCAATTAATCTATATGGATATGTGAATGAAAACAAAACCAAATATATCATATCAGATGCAGTTGAATAATGAATAAATTGTACATAGATAATTAATAAAATATATAAAAATATTAATAATAATAAATTATAAATGATAAATTATGTAGCCATACACACGCATCTTCAGGTATATGATCCTAAGTTCTCATAGATATAGAAAGTCGTCCTCATATTTACAACAGTTATCCTGATCAATCAATCAATATGGAGAGGGATTAATCTTAGAATTAAAATAGTAAACTATAAACTCGCCACACAAACGTGAAAATGTCCACGACATTCTAAAAATATATTTCACCATATGCATGAAGCTGTGAGTTTGCAAACTCACCCGAGATTTCTGAGAAAATTGCCAGAATCATCACGCTGCTTTGGATAGGTGAGATTAGCAAACTGCTTTCCACTGCTGGCTAATATTAACATAACAAAAGGCACATAACAAATTTTAATTATGAGGGTAATCAAGATTTTTTTTTTTCATGGGTAATCATTTTATGAATTAATTAATGGGCCAATCTTAATTAATGATCATACGTAAGGGTATTTTTAATTTTTTATTACATTATAGTGGCAAATTATTTCATTACCAGTGGGGCAAAAATAATTCTTCTCTGATGTGACAACACATATATGTCCAGATGGGGACACCATTTAAAGTACAAATTTGTGGCACTACAAGTAGCAGTATGCACATGGGCACAGGTACAAGAACCTATACAAGTATTGGAAGTTTGGGTCTTATGTCCAATAAAGAGAGGTGCCTACAGCATGGGAATAATTTATGCTTGTTTTGTGGAAGTGCCAATCACATCACTCCAATTTGTTCCACAAGCGTATTGCATATAATCAACGCCTTCAGTAAACAACTATTTTGTTACCTGGCACACAAATAACTTTATGACAAACCTTCACCCTATCAGAATCATAATTGAAAGTCCTAAGAGAATATCTGGGTGGAAATCTTAAAAAAGGTTTTATTTAGTATTCCATTTGCCCTGCAGAAGCCCCTATATTCTTTGTTAAGAAAATAGATCTTCAGCTTTGTTTTGACTACAGAGCACAAAATCAAATAAATATGCACAACTAATACTCTGTTCCTCTCATCCCAGAGTCACTAGAAATAGTACATACAGATAGCATATTTACTAAACTCAACCTCAGAGCAGCATTTAATCTGGTGAAGTAAGTAAAAGTGGGCGATGAGTGGATGCCCACGCTCAGAACCTGGTGTTGACAATTTGAATACCATGTAATGGTTTTCATCTTTGCAATGCTGCAAACACTTTCATAAACCTTTTCCATTATTTATTCAACAATTTGCTGAATCAATTTTTGGTTGTCTGTTTAGATTAAATCTTGATATACTCTGAAGGTTTACAGTCCCACAGGAGACATGTCAAGATAACATTGGAGAACTTTCAGCAACATCACATATATATTGAACTAGAAAAGTGCCTTTGAGAAGGAAACAATGGACTTCTAGGGCATGTATTATCCCATCAAGGGGCCTGATTCTTTAAGGATCTTAAATTAAGAGGATCCTTATTTCAGTCTCCTGGACAAAACCATGTTACAATGCATGGGGTGCAAACTAGTTTTCTGTTTTGCACATAAGTTAAATACTGACTGTTTTTTCATGTAGAACACAAATATCAACTTTAAATTTCAGTGTACAAATAAGCTATCAAGTGCTACATGAAAAAAACAGTCAGTATTTAACTTATGTGCAAAACAAAATACTAATTTGCACCCCTTGCATTGTAACATGGTTTTGTCCAGGAGACTGAAATAAGAAGATCCTTAATGAATAAGGCCCAAGGTGTTCAAATGGTTCCAGTTATTAATCAATGGCTCATACCCAACAATGTTAAAGCCAAATTTAACAGACAGTTCCTATTAAACTTTTCCAATCTTTGTGACTCCCAAATCTGTTCTAACACATAATAACTCAACTTTTCAATGGACCTCAGCTCCCAGGAGGCTTTCATTAAACTAAAAATACTTTTACTGCAGCATCCATCCTGATACAACTGGATCTTGAAGGTTTATGCACCTAATACTACTATCCCAGCAGACAGGGGACAAAATGTTTCTCCAAAAATGTGCCTTTTTTTCTAAATGCTTCCTATCAGCATATGCCACTATAGTAATGGAGCCAAAGATCTATTGTTTATCAAGGTGTTTTTTTGCGAATGGTGATATCTACTAGAGGGATCACACATTCTGATAACCATTTATACAGATCACCAAAACCTTTAGTATTTGAAAACCACTTGGCGTTTAACCTGGTGACAAGCTACATGGGCAATGTTCTTAGCTCACTTCAACTTGCTTGTTACCTATCGACCTGGTTTTAAATATGTAAAGACTTTAAGACAATTTGAAGCTACTTCAACATCCCATCCTTTTTAGAGACATTCCTTGCACCAATTGAATCCACAATATTTCAGACAAGAGAGGCAATGTCCCCACATCAGGGATGACAATTGTATGCATCCTTAATACAATACATTTTAATAATGGTGGAGCAATATAACTTATACATGCAGAGGCAATCCATAGGATATTAACATCACTCCTATATTGCAGAAGTCCTATATCTGTTTGATGCAGATAATGATACATATTATTAATTTATGTAAATGTACCATAGCATACAAATAAGTAGTTTTCTCAGCTTCCGTATATTAGGTATTTAGCAAAAAAATATAGTTTAGTCGAATCATAGAAATGATCCAGAGTTTCATATATCCTATATGTGAAAATAGCTCTCTGTGGATTGTGACCAGTGTGTACTGGAAAATGGTAGAAGCTACAACGTCAGGAGTATGTGTTTTGGTTTTAAAATTACCTAAATGAAAATGCATGAAACACAATAATCTGGACCATTCATGTGGTTGTGAAAGGTTTAGGTTAAATGTTTTTAGCATTCTAAGCAATGCTTTACATCATTGAGCATAAAAGAACAATAGCCACATAGAACGACAAGTCAGTATACTTCTGCTTACAAAAGCAAAGCTTGTGTATATAAAGCTCCCTTTCCTCATACCCTGAATACACAGTTCACTAGAACAGATTTAAACCAACAACATGGGAAAGGTAAAATATCCCTAATGTCATATACATGTTTTTCCATTCAATTTCTAAAAAATGATTTATCTTAGACAGAACTGACAACAGTCTGATTTCATAACTTGTGTTCTACATAATTTGTTTTATGCATGTAATTAAAATATTTCTATTTATTTTTTTTAAATATGAATATATTTTGTTTCCACAGATCGTTTTCTACGAGGACAGGAACTTCCAGGGTCGCTCCTATGAGTGCAACTCTGAATGTCCAGACATGTCCTCATATTTTAGACGCTGTAACTCCATTCGTGTGGACAGTGGAAACTGGATCCTGTATGAACACCCCAACTACAGAGGACACCAGTACTTCCTCCATAGAGGCGACTACCCTGAATTCCAGCAGTGGATGGGTTACAATGACTCCATTCGGTCTTGTCGCCTAAGCCCACAGGTAACTAGCAGACATTATTATTTAGTAAAGTCTGTTAAATTACAACTTGCTAACATTTCATAAATTGTTAATCAAAACTTATCAACTTTGGGCTAGATTTACTAAACTGTGGGATTGAAAAAGTGGGGATGTTGCCTATAGCAACCAATCAGATTCTAGCTGTCATTTTGTAGAAAGTACTAAATAAATGAAAGCTAGAATTTTATTGGTTGCTATAAGCAACATCCCCTAGTAAATCTAGCCCTTAGTGCGTTAAAATTAGACAAAGTGTGAAAATTAAGATCATTTCTGAAATGGATTACATTTGAAAATTAATATAATTGTCATTTTGAATATTATTATGGCAGCACCAAGGTTCATTCAGTGTCAGGATCTATGAGAAAGAAGACTTCAGAGGTCAGATGATGGAATTCACTGAAGATTGTCATAATGTCAATGAGAGATTCCGTTACCATGATATCCACTCTGCTCATATACAAGATGGGTACTGGATGTTCTATGAAGAGCCCAACTACAAGGGACGTCAGTTTTACCTGAGACCTGGAGAATACAGAAGATACACTGATTGGGGAGCCACAAGCCCCAGAATTGGTTCCTTCAGACGTGTCCATCATATGAATTAAAACAGCTGAAATTCAGTCTGTTTTTTCATTTAATAAACATTTTGAATTAATTGTTTGTTAGATTTTATTTATTTATGCCTTTGTTTATTTTAGTCCTTGCATCTGCCTAACTCTCCAACTAACCCTTCTCTTGCTGCAGAAAGAAATCTACTATTTTAACTTAGGCATGTATTTGTAAATTACTATAGTATATGTGTCTGTGTGCAATCTCATGTCTGTCATCTAGACTTTCCATTAGGACAGGGTAATGAAGGTGGTACATTGATTAGCTCAATTTGCTTTGTGTGTATCTGACATAGTCACTTTTGGGAGGCACACCAATTATTCTGAAATACATCCGATAAGTAATGTTATAAACTGGAGGAGACTGGAAAGTTGAAAATAATTTTGTCGTATATCAGCCAAACAGAAGACACATACTAAAAATGTACTTTTATTTAACTTATTTAAAACTGAAACTAAAAGTGATCAAGGATACAGTGAGCCAATTGATGATAATATCGCTCATATTCTAGAACAGCTACAATATTCCTAGCTGTAATTTACACGGTTAGAGCTGTCAGAGTCTGTACTATAATAGAACATGATATGATATATTTATATATGGGATAATGTATGATTACATCATGCATTCCAAATAGCACATATATATTTAACACAGTAATGTGTATAACAGTATGTATCAGTCTCTAATTTAGTGATATACATGTAAGAGATTTAACTACCAATTGACTTTAGAGATCTTTGGCTCTGTTTCCCCTTTTGATCTCACATATTTAAATTTCGCTTTTAATTTCAGTTTTAATTAAGTTAAATAAATGTAAATTTTTAATATGTGATTTTGATCTGCTGTTTGGGTGATATATGACAAAATCATTTTCCACTTTCCTGTCTCCTCCAGTTTTTGACAACACTTATTGGATGTATTTCAGAATTATTATTATTATTATTATTATTATTATCGTTTATTTGTAAGGCGCCACAAAGTTTCCGCAGCGCCGTACATGGTACAAACAGTAGACTATACAGGGTAAAACAGTACATAACAATAAACACAAAGTACCAGTACTTCAGAAACTCCAGGCAGGCAGATGCAGTAGAGATGGAGCAGAAGAACAGGTATGGAGACAGGAGGGAAGAGGGCCCTGCTCATTCGAGCTTACATCCTAAGGGAGGGTAAACAAAGTCAGGCACAAAAGGGAGCCAGTGAAGCAACGGGGAGAGAGAAAGGGGGCAGGGGAGAACCAGAAGAGGTGAGAGGTTAAGTGGATGGTTGGTAGGCCTTAAGGAACAGGTGAGTTTTAAGTGCCCACTTGAAGGAGCACAGATTGGGTGAGAGACGAATGGAGCGAGGGAGGTCATTCCAGTGAAGGGGGGCAGCACGGGAGGTGTGCAGAATGATAGGTGTGCCTCCCACAAGTAATATTTCTCCCTTTTTTCTGTTTGTGTATATGTTTTTATACTACATAGAGAGCACTCTATAATAAGTATCATTCATGATTAATGTACAGATCACTTTTTTTATGCCATAATTCAAACACATCTTTTTACGAGGATTAAAGATGGCAAAGTTGTATCCTCTTCTTATTAAATTTTATTCTTCATGTAAACTTAAAAGTCCTTTTAAAAATTTGCATATTAAGTCACATAAATAACTGAGCTAACTTCTATACTTCTACCCAAGGGCCAGAATAAGGGCAACATGTGCTGAATATTAGGAAAGACCTATGGTGATCAGCACAATGCCAGCATTGTGGCAGTGACCAGCATCATCGGAGGCATAGGTAGAGCCACCCTCTAACAACCTCAATCTCCCTTTGCGCTGCCCACATACTGTATGATGCATACACCACTAACTAAAATAAATAGTGGAAAATACCTTTTTCTTCAAGTTCCTGGCTAAGGAAGCCAGTACCACACTATAGGAGCTATCCTGAGGGAATCAGCACAGTTGAAAGATAAAATTATGTCATATTACTGACAATAAATGATGACAAAACAGAAAATGCATATAAATGGTATCAGTCAACCATATAAATGGTATTAATAAATATAGACATGAGACTGCATACAAATTATATCAATCAATATAGACAGGAATCTGCATATAGAAAATATATCAACCAAATTAGTGAGATGTAAATGATGGCAATATTTTCCGGAGACTGTGCATTGTGTCCTCAAGAGGAAATAACATGCATGTATTGTAAGTAATACAAAATATGTATTATTCATCTATGCATAATAATTTCCACAGTACTAGGGATAGATATACAATACAAAGAACATCCTAGTGACATACGACACAGAGGATTTTTGTGACCATTAAAAAATGCAGAGAGCAACCTAGTGACCACCACACAATACAGAGATCATCCTAGTGATATACAATACAAACACAATGACCACTGAACAATGCAGAGAGAAACCTATTGACTGATATGCAACACAGAGGGTATCCTAGTAATGGATATAAAATACAGTTCACTGGTTAAGACTCCTGGTGAGCTGTCTGGGTGCAGCGAGCGCACTTTTTAGGAGCTATTATTATTATTATTAATTTTTATTTATAGGGCGCCACAAAGTATCCGTAGCGCCGTACAAGGACAAACAATGGCACAGTACAAGGTGAAACAGCACAGTACAAGTAACAGTAAGCACTAAAACTCTGGGGGCTCAGGCACAGCATGAAAGAGAGGGAGGGAGGGGAAAAGTGAGTACAGGCAGGTAACTATGGCCCAAGAGGGTGGGCACGGATGACAGGTTGAGAGTCACTGAGGGGAGCGGAGAGAAGCGAGAGGAGACAGAGGGCAGAGGGACTGAGAGGAGGTGAGCTGAGTAGCTGGAGAGCGCAGTTAAAAGTGATGGAAACAGTAGGTAGGAGAGCCCTGCTCAAAGGAGCGATCAATCTAAAGGGAGGGGAAGACAGACAGACACATGGATGAGACGGAGAGACGGGAGGAAGGGGGAGAAGGGAAGAAGGGATGAGAAAGAGAGGTAGCCAACCAGTGGAGGTTTAGGCATGAGACTGGAAGGCTTTAAGGAAAAGGTGGGTTTTTAATGTTCGTTTGAAAGAGGACAGATTAGGGGAAGTTCTGATGGAGCGGGGGAGCTTGTTCCAATGGAGGGGAGCGGCGCGGGAGAAGTCTTGGATACGTGCGTGAGAGGAGGTAATCAGAGGGGAAGAGAGGCGACGATCGTTGGACGATCGCAGTGAGCGGGAGGGAGTGTGAATAGAGATAAGGTTAGAGATGTAGGGAGCAGTGGAGTTGGCGAGGGCCTTGTAAGTCAGAGTGAGGAGCTTGAAAAGGATTCTGTAGGGGAAGGGGAGCCAGTGAAGGGCTTGGTAGAGTGGGGATACAGAGGTGGAACGGCGAGAGAGGAAAATAAGCCTAGCAGCGGCGTTAAGTACAGATCTAAGGGGAGCGAGATGAGAGAGGGGGAGGCCGATAAGGAGAAGGTTGCAGTAGTCCAAGCGGGAGATAATCAGAGAGTGGACGAGAGATTTGGTGGCATCCTGGGAGAAGAAGGGCCGAATGCGGGCAATGTTGCGAAGCTGGAAACGGCAGGATTTGGCGAGAGAGTGAATGTGAGGGGCAAAGGAGAGAGAGGAGTCGAGGATGACACCTAGGCAGCGGAGTTGGGGAACAGGGGAGATAGATGAGTTGTCAACAGTGATGGAGAGGTCAGAGGGGAAGGAGGTACGAGAGGGAGGAATAATGCTCAATCTAAGCACCAATTTACATATCACCTGTTTAGTGTTTTAAGTGCTGGAACATTCAAAAAGTGTTACAAAGTGTTGGTATGATATTGATGTTGTTAGATAAATATGAATTGTTAAGGATATTATATCTTAAATGGTTAAATCCACATATGCAGTGATACAGTGTTATCCTTCTAATTCTTGTGTGTCATCAAAACATCTCTCATTATAAAGATTGTAGCCAGAGCACGATTTCAAACTGTCACCTAAGAGGGAATACAGCTGTGAAGTTAATGCTAGGGTAGCTGTGTGCAAATACACAGTAGCGAGTGCATCCTAAACATTTTTTTGGATCCACTCCTTCAAGTTATCCACATATGATCTACAGCTGATTGTTGGTATGGTAATAAGGCAATCCCCTTACTCCTAAATCTATAAGAAAAGTCAGCTTAGCTACTGAGGTGTTTCATCCACCTTCAATTTGCTTATAATACTGTTCACAGTTAAGTCTAATTTAGGATTTGCTTGTGCAAGTTTCTCAATGTAGCCGCCAATCTCTACAAGGAATTGTTATTCAGCAAGCCAAAAGTCTAAAGATTAATTCTCCTATTAGAGAGAGCGGCTATTTATGTTATTTCTCCTAGGACACATGCATACTGGGTTCCCATTCACACTAACATCGCCTGTATTGGCTTATGTATTGATCATTAGTTCGATCAGGTAATAAAAGGATCTTTTGTTATACAGATTTCATAATGGGAGTAGCAAACGCAGCGTCTCACTGACACGTGTTTCGCTAGTAGCTTTATCAAGACTAACCCAAGGGTAAGATTTGCTGTTTTTTATAGCGCTAAGACACGCCCAATTCATTATTATTCACTCCTACCTTGAGGTTAATGGGCCAGCATTGGATCGTATTTAAAAAAATAGACAAATCACTAAGATGCCATCTTTCACCAATGGAATCTCAATATGTGAGATAGAATATTAACTCGGCCTATCAGATGCTAGAACCCACTTCCTGAGATATTCTTCTTGGATGGGAATCGTTTGTTTATATTTAGGCTGATGTTAGATAATGTATTCTAGTCTAATTATCAGTATCACTTATACTCATGGAAACATTTAAATGGAATCGTGGATTTATGTATAACCATTAATAAAAATAAATGTAATAAAAAAATAATAACAAATAAGCTAGGTGTTAAAACTCATTTGTTTATATTCAAGTTATCATAAAGTATATTTAAATCAGATCTCCAACAAAATTGATGATCAAAAAGCCAATTCATCGATATAAGGATCATATATTTGACCATAAATAAGAAAAAAAGGTATGTGCATAACATGATTAGAGCTAACAGTGAGTATGGACTGAAAAACCAAAATATGTGTAATACATATTCTTATTGACCCTCTATAAATTGAATCCAAAAGGGGAGGGGGTAAGTGTAGATAAAAACTGAATAATCATATAGTGAGTGAGGAAAAGTGTTGTGATATGAAAATAATTAAAGAGGATGACAGTGATAAGGAAAAAAACAATTGAGGTGAATTTAGGAGTCACAAAAATGACAATGATAAAGAAATGAAAGGTGAATTATACTGAAAGTGACAAAGTGCTAAATAATATTTGGAAAAAGGTGATAAATATCAAATTAAAATAGTGAATATTAAATATAATATCTCATATCTCATATAAAGGGACAGTTAAAAAACATACCACTCAAAAATTTTGTTGAGAGTAAATATTTAAAGATAATGAAAAGTGAAAGTGTAACATTTTCGAAAAAACAGTTTTACATAAATTATACTTCATTCCAAAGTGTACAGTCTTTCATGCATTATATAAATCCAAATGCATAAAATAAAAAATAAGATTAAGCAAATAAATATGGCCAAATAGTAGCCATTGATTTCATGATTAATTTCCTAACAAAGTAATACCTTCCTCATAAAAATGCCATTATTTCTAATGTTGCCAATGTGTTCCAATACACGTTTTTTAAAAGGTCTACTCGTCATGCCCACATACTTTATTTTACATGGGTATATGACTCTGAGAGAGTCACAATTCAAAAATTCATTAATTATCCAGACCTTGGAATATTTGTCAGTGTATTCTTTGACTTGTACCATATATTGGCTTTGCAATGTCCACATTTATAAAATCCAGATGGTCTTTTGTCCAGTGGTTTAACAGGAGAGAGAGAAAGTTATGACCCAGGTGATCTTGCAAGTTCTTGGCTCTTCTCCATGTTATTGAGACTCTTTCATCAAGGACATTTCTCAGGTCCTCATCCATCATTAAAGCATTCCAGTGCTTCTGATAAATTTTAATGATGTCCATCCATTCGGCACAGAATGTTCCCACTAGACGCACCTTAGTATCTTTCGATTCATGTTTTTGGGAGGGATAAATAAGAGTTTCCCTATACCTATGGTTAACCGCTATATCTGCTTTGTGGATAATTTTGCAGCTCTATCATCTATGATATAATCTATCCTTCCATTCTGTAGATCTTTTTCTATAGGTGCCTTCTTCAGAACAGTTGCTCTTCATTCTTATTAGATCCCCTTTTGGGATTCCTCTAATACCTGCTGGAAGTGAGAGCTGGAAAAGTGTAATATACTGTTCACAGCAGTCCTCCTACGGTATACATCCGTTGTAAGTTTACCATCTGATGTTTTGGAAATTGTGAGATGCAGAAAGCTAATCTCTTTGTCATGAATTTCGGGTGTCAATTTCAGATTTAATCGATTGGTGTTTAATATTGTTGCAAATTCATGAAATAAGGTGTCTTCATCATCCCAGATAAACAGGATGCCATCTATATATCTCAGCCAAACACAGACACGACTGGTAAATTTCTCATTTTTCTCGTTAAACACCAGCTACCGCTTTTACCATCCCAGAATGAGATTATCGTATGTTGGTGCGCACAATGTACCCATCGCTGTCCCTCTGACCTGTAAAAAGAATTTATCCTCAAAAACAAAATACTTCTTCATCAGGACAAATCTTAATAGTTTTATAGGAAAGTCATTAAACTCTGTTTTTCTTCTCATATCAAGGAAATATGAAACCTGCATTGATAAACTGTTCATGGGAGATGTTAGAATAAAGAGATTCAACATCATATGATGCCAACTTCATTGTTGAGCTGACATTAATATTGTTAATTTTGGACAATAAAGGAATCCCTTATTTAAGACTCTAGGGCCTAATTCATTAAGGATCTTAACTTGAGAAACTTCTCATTTCAGTCTCCTTGACAAAACCATGTTACAATGCAAGGGCTGCAAATTAGGATTTTGTTTTGCACATAAGTTAAATACTGACTGTTTTTTCATGTAGCACACAAATATCAACTTTAAATTTAAAGCTAAAAAGCTATAAGCTTACAAATAAGCTATCAAGTATTTGTGTCCTACATGATTGTAACATTGTTTTGTCCAGGAGACTGAAATGAGAAGTTTCTCAAGTTAAGATCCTTAATGAATCAGGCCCCTAGACTTTTGACAAATTTACGCAGATGAATATTGATAAATTTACTCGCATTCTCTTTCAGACTACCCATCCCCAAGACAATACGCCTCCCGGGAGGATCTAATTAATTCTTATGAATTTTGGGTAGCATATAGATGGTAGGTATTTTAGGGTTAATGATACAAAGAAAGTCCAGATCAGTCTTAGATATTATACCCATGCTAAAGGCATTTTCAATCAATTCATTATAAAGGGATAGAAAGTTGGCTGTTGGATTAAAAAGCAGATGTTTATTGCAATCTGTATTATCCAGTTGTTAGTAGACTTCCTTAAGGTTTTTGGGGCGGGACCACAATACAATATTTCCCCCTTTATCTGAGGGTTTCACAATTGTGTCACTCCACCCCTGAATCTCTTCTAATGCCAACTTTTCACCTCAAGTTAGATTATTATTATGAGATCTATATTTGGACCATAGATATAGTGCATCCAGATCTTTGGAGACCAGGTCTTGACAAATTCTGACCTGAGGACAAATTGCCACGTCTGATAGGACGGAAGATTTCTTCTTCGGTAAGTTGGATTCATGATTGGCTGTAGTGGTCATAGCAGACTCCAATGTTGGAGTGTCTAATTCCTCCAGCGCCTACAGAGCTGCTGGCCTTGTTAGCAAAGGAAGAAAAAGAGGGGGGGGGGAAATCTTATATAGTTTTATTTTATATTTCTTTCTTTATTTTCTGTGCTTTTTTGATTTATTTTTAATTTGATGTACTTGGAATATGTTTCTTTTTTCCGAAGTACTTTCCTATTTAATATTTATATTCTCTAAAATGGGCATTGTGTGTTTCGAAGTATGTTGGAGATAGGCTTACGGCATACTGATTCTACTTTGAAGTTACAGTTTGATATATTTATTGCCTTTGCAAAAGAAGGTAAAGTGAGGGAGGAAAAGAAAAGGAAGGGAGAAAGATAAAGAGAGAGAAATACGCCCTTTTTTATGTTTGTGATTTGAATACCTTAAATTTAGGTGTCTATTTTTTGTGGGATGAAGCGTTATTTACATAAGCCTGCTATTTCAAAAATAGGAATATCAAGACAGACCCAGTCTAATTCTCAGTCACATAAAAGTAATTCACCCTCGTGTATTCCCCCTTCTGAGAGAGAAGATACTACTTCTGTTTCTGCATCTGCCTTATTGGCTGCTGCTTCAGCATTTGAAGCGGCTAATGAGATGTTAATAATTATTATGCCATTGGTTGAACAAAAGCTTGGGGAGATTCAGGCCACGGTATCTAGTTTACAAACCTCTATGGTTTTAATAATTGCTCGTTTAGACTCTAACAACAAACGTATGTCAGCTTTAGAACAATGTGTTAGCGATGTAGAGGACTCTCATACAGAGATCCTCGACACCTCTTTGTTTCAAAAACAAGCTGTACATTCTTTAACAGAAAAGGTCAAGGATCTTGAAAATCACCATAGGCTAAACGATTTATGTTTTATCGGATTAGTCGTTAAAAGGCCCTGATCTTATTGACTTACTGCAGGATGAAATTCCTGAAATTTTGGATATTTAAAAAAAGCTGACTACATCATCATTGTGGAGCAAGCTCAGAGAATAGGGGACCTGTGGCAGTGAGGCCAAGAGTGGATATTGCTAAATATCTGAAATTTCGAGATAAAGATGACATATTAAGAGCTTATAGAAAGAGAGAAAGTCTCACTTTAAAAAATAATAATATCTTGATATTTCAAGATCTCTTCTTACAAGTTTCTCAAAGACGCAGAGAATTCACTCCTTCATGTAAACTTCTCTCTGATAGTCATATCCGCTTCACTTTATTGTTTCCAGCGAAACTTAAAATTATACATGCTGGTCAAACATCCTTGTTTGATAATGTTAATAAAGCAAAGGAGTTTATTCAAAATTTGAACTTAGATGATTGACACATTAGATCATCATTTATTGTATATTATTTGGTTATTACCTTTCGACTATTCTTGCTTTCTTACCGATCTTTTTGATATTTATACCTAAAATAGGTGAGGCAATGTCCTACATGCTATCTGTTGCGATCGACAACTTGTTTATTTTTTTTGCTGTAATTGTTGTAGGAAAATTTGAAACATGTGATTTATGTTGAATTAATACTGATTTGTTTGTTTATTTATTACTCTACCACTACTATTAATAGATTGGTGTTCTGGGCAGGGCATTATGTATGGGTTCTTTGTTTTTTTTGTGTTTTTTTCCCGACGACAATGTACAATCTTGGTCTGTTGACTGAGTGCAAATCTATAATTTAGATTGATGCTTAATAATAATATGTTAAATATATCTCAGGCATCAACAATTTCAACACGGTTCCGTCTGGTTTCATGGAATGTTGGAGGACTAAATAGTCAATTGAAAAGACGTCGGGTCTCCTCTCAAAGATCTTAAATCTTTTAAGCCAGATATAGTATTTCTTCAAGAGACGCATTGGTTGATTAACCAGAGAGTTTCCATGCGAGACTCCTGGAATGACGATTGTATTTTGGATTTTTATTCACAAAAAAAAAACGAGGAGTGGCAGTTATTCTTCGAAAAAACCTTCAGTATAATATTTTGGATCATTTTGAGGATCCTGGTGGTAGATTTCTCTGTTTGGATTTTAAAATTAATTCAGAAGGGTTTACTCTTTTGAATATCTATGCCCCGAACACTCCAAATTGGGATTTCTATGTATCTTTTTCAGCTTTTTTGTTACAGCGCGATACTCCAAATCTTATAATTGGGGGGGATTTCAATGCTATTTCTGATTTGAATTTAGATAAGTCTTATTCTCCGTCACATGTATCCAGTTCACAATGGGAACAGAATCAGGGTTAAAAACCTGGGGCCTGATTCATTAAGGATCTTAACTTGAGAAACTTCTTATTTCAGTCTCCTGGACAAAACCATGTTACAATGCAAGGGGTGCAAATTAGTATCCTGTTTTGCACATAAGTTAAATACTGAATGTTTTTTTATGTAGCACACAAATACTTGATAGCTTATTTGTATGCGGAAATTTAAAGTTGATATTTGTGTGCTACATGAAAAAACAGTCCTCTGCTGTCCTTTCTCCAATGTATTGCTGCAGTGTTGACCCACTCCAATTTATTTGCTGCAGTGCTGAACCTTTCAATGTGTACCAACATGGTGTATCTTCTATATTCAAAGAAAATATAATTGTTGCAGACATCTTCAATGAGGGTGATGATTGGTTACCATCGAGGAAGATGACCACTGTTATCCAAATGCCCAGGATTAATTTGTTAACATCCCTATCTAATATCCAGTTGAAAAATCAACAACCAAAATGTTTGCTTCTGTGGGGTCCCAAACAAATTAAGCACTCAACCCACAAAAGGAGCAATACCTGTCTCTAAATTGCTTGATTTGTTTACTTTTATGCATGTTGTTTTCAAAATATGGGTGGGTGTGTGGCCCCAAGAACAATGCCATCTTGCATGGTTTTGGCCCTTTTTTGTGGGACATTTTGTAAATCAATGTAATGCCTTACTGTTTTCAGCATGTTTCTAGTGCTGCCAACTAGCTGCTGGTTGGGTGACCAATATGCCAAAATTTGTCTCTTACTTTCTCACCTTCATTCTATTTGCTCATGTGCAGATTCCAGCTGTTACCTTGTGTGTGGATACTTCCCTGTTCAATCTCTTCCTGTTTTCCCTACTGGTTATATAGGGCAGTAGGTTTTTGTTCTGAGTAATCCACCTCCTGGAGCCATCTCTTTGTCTCAGGGTAAACTTCCAGTTCCAGACCTACCTCAGGTTCTGAGTTGTCCAGGGCCAATTTCAGGCTTATTCTATTTAGGAGGTTGCCACTGCCTGAGTTCTGAGACTTCCCAGTCCCAGTTGTCGTACTATAATCATCTGAATTTCAGAGTTCTTGGAGATACTGAGTCTCTGGTCGTGGGTCCAGGTCTTCCCTGTTTCCATGACTAGGCTACAGTCCATCAGGTCCAGTTTCCAGTTGTGCATTTCAGTAGGGAGCCCAGTCCAGCATTCCTCCTCCTAGCATCTGGTATACTGGTTTAGAGCAATCTCTATGAGCAAGACATTGATCCAGCCTCCCAGTTTCCACTACATTGATGCCACAGATAGTCCCAAGGGTGCCAAGACGTATCCCAGAAACCCTATTGCCGTGACCATACATACTTATGTGAGAAGGCCAACTATTGCCCAATCTGAACTGTCTGGTTTACATATTACATTGCCTAGCAGTTGCATCCTTTTCAAGCTATTCAAATATCTAAAAATATTTTTGTATAGATTCCACATTGATATAAAATACATACTGTATATTATACATTATATATTTATATACTTGCAAATATATATATTTGTGACAAGTCCCCTTGTTTAATTCACAAGGGCAGCACTACTCAAACCATAACAAGCACTTATAGTACAACAAGGTGTTTGAAAGCTCTACATTTGACTCCTGGCAAATGCTCTATCCAGCGATAAGTGCAAAGAACATAAATAGATCAAAGTGTAGGCCATTTTTGTCAATTTATTCTTATCAATGTCTAATATATTAATTGTACACTGTCCATCCAATAAACGCTGCTGTTTCTGGCAGCATAAGTGTCTATCATGGATGCTCTGTTACTTTCTTTCTTGATTATGAAGTAGATAGAAGAGAGGTATCATAAAAAGTAATCCCCTTGTTGTTTTTTAGCTCCTTTGTGAAGCAATTATACAATTGAGAAATTTATCGTATGCCTAGTCTTTGAAGTTTTTCCTTGTGGGTGCACTCCACCTTCGCAATCATCATCCAAATTTATTTGTATAACGCCATCAAATTACGTTACACTTTACATTTGGGTATCTATCTACCTCTCTAAATCTGTATACAAAAGTACAAAAAAGTTAACAATGGTATAACAATCACGATGAACTGGTGAAACACTGCGGAATTTCAACAAATATAATTTATTATCATATAAATATAAAACATAACCAGGGGTAGCGCCACTTGATATCAAACAAATTGATTACAATAGCTGGTCATTAAAACATCGACTATATAGGTGCACCAATAGTGACATATATATATATATATATATATATATTGGCCAAGAGTCAATAATATAACGGCAAAATCAGAGAATAATACTCAATCCATTTGAATGGACAGCAGTGGGACTATTAAGTGTGTGAAAGTGCCAATGACCAAGTGAAACCTTGGATAAAGCTGAGGAATCCACGGAGTGCAGTGACCAAATGCTTGTAGCAAGATCAATGAAACGATAAACAGACTTCAACAGCTAAAAGAAACAGTCTTTTACCAGATTCTTTGATATTGCGGCTTACTGTTAACAGCAGATGGTGTCCCGCAGTGATGAATAGTGTAGCGGGTCCCACTTCTGGTTAGATGATGAGTACTGTATTAGCACAAAAGCTTCGTGTAGATACAAACGTTGCACCCGTGTTGGATGATTGATGCAGCAACTCTCAGATATACCTTTATGTAGATAGTATATTAAATCCTCCTTCTGACGGTGAGGCAGTTGCTAAAGATCTTTGGTAGCTTTCATAGGAAAGGCAGCATCTCACCTGCCACAAATTAGTAGAGAAACTGCAGGGCTGTCAATCCTGCACTCTTTCAGATAAAGATGAGAACTTGTTTGAAATGAAGTCCCAATTGAATAAATGGTAATTCTCTGCCAGTTATCCGTGACGATCAAAAGGACATAAAATAACTTCATTAGAAGATAGTGGCGGCCACAGGAAAAGATTAGAAACCTTCTTACGCGTTTCATTACCATCAGGTAAATTCATCAGAGATAGGATTCAGAATGATCACAGGGAGAATCTTATATAGTCAGCTATCAGCTAATTAAAATAGTCTACACCTGTTTATTCCTTCAGCTAAAGTCCACAGTTCATATCATTATCTAACTTTGCACAGTGTTATAAAACACAAATACATGGAGAACTTATATGTTTGTTTTATACGTCAAAATAATTGATTAGAAAATAAGCAGATTCATATTCCAAAAATAGAGGCATATAAAGCATTATATTTACCAAAAGGTTCTAGGCAGTATCAAATGGACACATATAAATAAATGTGTCTCACAATTTATACAAATGGATACTCAAGGGACATAAAAATAAAAATAGAAATAAAAATAGAACATAGATTAAAAACATATACAATACATAAAATTAAGTAAAAAATATATAAATAAAAACAAACAAAAACAAATGAAAACAAAAACAAAAAATAAATAAATACAATAAGAATGTACATATATATATATATATATATATATATATACATACAGATATACATACAAATACATACACATATACATTTTACACACATATATCCATGGTCAAAAATTCAGAAACATATAAAAAAATATTATATTGATGAATAAATAAGCGTTAATACGGATACAGAGATCTCAGATGGATATATATTAGGGGAGTATAATGAAAACATATACTTTTTATCCTTTTTCTTCTTCATATCAAGCCCTAAAGAATGTTACTGGATAGAGATAAAGCAATATCTCAATTTATGTTAAACTAGTTTATTAAGTTCGATGGACTCATTGAGACCTACAGGAGATAATGTATTAAGCAGATAGATCCAATATGCCTCTTGTTTACAGAGGCTTCTATACCGGTCACCGCCTCTATGCGTCACTTTAATAAACTCTAAATCTGTAATAGACAAGCCCTTAGGGTTACAGTTGTGTTTCTCATAGAAATGTCTTGAAACACTATGGGTATTAAGCCCATTTAGGATGTTTCTTCGATGTTCGTTAAACCTAACCTTGAGTTTCCTTGTAGTGCGTCCTGCATAATATAAATTGCAGCTGCACCTCAATAGATAAATCACAAAAACAGAGTTACAATTTATGAAACCTCGAATATTGAATGTTTTATTACCATCAGTCATTCTCACCAATTGTTCTCTATTATTAATATATTTACAAGTGGTGCAACGTTGACCACCACATCTAAATGAGCCATCCGGGATAGAAGGGAGCCAGTTTGTACTAATTTGCTCAGACAACGAACTATCTCCTGTTTTCAATATCCCCAGTGATCTATTAGTCATCATTTTGGTTTGGGGTTTCAAAAAGCTTGAGGCGAGCATGTTTTTTAAATTATTAGCCTTTTTGAAAACTACTGTTGGATCCCTAGGTAGAAGAGATTTTAATAGTGGGTCCTGTTTGAGAATGGAATAGTTGGAACATATAATTTTCTGTATCAAAGTTGATGCTTTGTTATATTTAGAAATGAAAGCCCATTCCAACTTTTCACTATAATCCTTTCTTTTATTCTCAATACATTTTGATTTAGTATTATCATCATTTTTCCCATGATAAATTTTGCTGATTTCAGTTGGTATATCATTTCTCTCTCTCCTAGAGATCAACAGGGAGCCTCTATCTAATTTTTTCACTTGTTACAAAGCTTGATGTATGAGGGATGGAGGGTATCCTCGATCTACAAAGTTTTTTTGACATTGATGTCGCTTGTTGAAGAAAAATCTCCTCATGTGAACAATTGCGTCGAAGACGCATGAACTGACCTTTGGGGATATTCTTTTTTCATTTATGATAATGGGCACTTGTATAATGAAGATAGTTATTACAGTCTACTTGTTTAAAATATGTAGATGTTGAGATCTTACCATTTATAGCCAAAAGAGATAAATCAAGAAATTCCATTTGGGTTCTATGGTACTTATAAGTAAATTTTAAATGGTAGTCATTTGAATTCAAATAATCTACAAAAAAAGTGCACGTGATTCACTCCCTTTCCAAATAAAAGTATTAGCCAGGACAGGTGAACTTTCGTCCAAACATCAGAGATTTATCACTGATTCCATTTTTTTTATTTTAACTCGCAATTATTTTCTGTTTGAAGGTAAATATTGTTTACAGGTGATGAGGACGGCCATGGGGATGCGCTTCGCCCCCAACTATGCCAATCTGTACGTGGGAGACTTTTAGGAGTCCCGCGTGTGGGCTGGCGAGTTTGGGGTGGACCTCGTCCTCTATGGCCGTTACATTGACGATTTATTTATTATTTGGAAAGGGGATGAATCACATGCACGTTTTTTGTAGATTATTTGAATTCAAATGACTTTCAAAAAGCTTTATAGATCGAGGATATCCTCCATCCCTCATACATCAAGCTTTGGAAGAAGTGAAAAAATTAGATAGGGGCTCCCTGTTGATCTCTAGGGGAGAGAGAAATGATATACCAACCAACAGCACTGTGAGGTTCGACTGACCGGACAGGACTGTGAGGGTCCACTGACCATACGTCACCATGCTGAACAGTGCTGGGAGTGACCTCAGGCTGAACAGTGCTGGGAGTGACCTCGGGCTGAACCTTGATAAGCTCTTGTTTCAGCTATCTCTTTGTCTTTCTCTGCAACTGTCTCTTTAAGAGCATCAACCGCTCTCTCTTTTGCCTCCAACAATTCACTTCTCAGGGATTCAGAAACAGCTTCTTGGACTTTTATCCACAATGCTGCTTTGAGTCCCTCAACTTTTTCTTAAGCCAGGAGATCTCTTCTCTAAAACTTTTCTCCATATGATCATACTCTGACATGCCCACATAATTTTCTATGAAAGTTTCCTCCAAACAATCATAAGGTTTCCTTGCCGCACAGTCTGACCCAGGTAACACCAGGCTTGCACAGAGAGCATAAGATTTTGCAACTTCATTTCCACTTTGATTTTCCAAGTTTTCCTGTTGAGACTGTATCTCAGACACACCTGTTTGCATACTTCCTTTTTGAAACATTTTGTTCTGTTTCTTGCCCATCTTAGCTGGAGTAAAGAAAATTTGCACTAGCAACTATTACTCTTGATTTTCTGTTGCAGCTTTCAAATATCAAACTTCATACCCAGCACTTTCCAGTGACAATTAGAAAAACAAATAGGTGCTTCAGCCTCTCAGGCAAAACAGCAACTTCTCTCACAGGTTTATGGTACCACACCGAATTCATAGTTCAGAGAACAAACATGGTTTGGCACTACCATGCCCATCAATTTTTAAAACTTTTGCTTTCCATGGAGGTGAAACAAACAAGTGCTGACCAGTTTCACAGTTATTGCTCCTATATGTTTCTCTACAGACAAAATATTTGCTTACTCATCAATAGCAATCTCTCAACTGCAACTTATAGCTTTTACAGTTTATGTGTGATTGAAGTATTCAACCATTTCTCTCACCACCTTCCATGAAGTTTGGGTGGACAGCTGTTAGTTGGCTGTCCTTGGTGATCCCATGATGACACAATTGTAGCAAGATCACTCTTCTTGTCACAGAGGCACCATGCAGACACCAATCACATGGACAACTTCTTTTTGCATCACAATATCAGCAAACAACTTTGTCAGGATGACACCAGGCAACCTAAATCTGGCTATACAGCAGTTTCCCTCACTACTAGGCTGCTACTAGCTGTCATTGGTTGCAATGCACATATGCACAATACAGTCTTTTATAGTTGTGACTCCTCCCACAGAATTGGGGTTACTGACAGGCAATACTCCCACTTTGCCTTTGAAGTCTCTTCAGGTGCTCCTATTCAATACAGATACCCCTATCAGCTTTGTTGTTAGCTGTGTAAATAAAACACTTCAAAGCATATAAGTAAAAATTACACTTTCACATTTACTTTGTCACATGTCTCAGACCTGTATATAACAGAACCCTAGTGCAAAGCTATACATGTGTTACCTGGTCTAACACATTAAGATGCAGGTTCCCCTGGACCTCACCTGTCCCTATGCAGGAGAGGTGCGGAAATAAGGCCTCTTTGCCACAATATATATATATGTCACGGGCACTAGGAGTCTTTGCCCAGGATATCACCAGATGACGATCTTACCAGAATAGTTTGGATTAAACAGTGGTCCTCTGGTAGCAGGGTGACTAGCGGAACATATGACTCAGCAGATGGTTAGAGGATGCAAATAGAAAAGTCAATGACTAGCAGCAATCTGGTTAATGATTAGGTAGAGATGAACACGAGGATCTTGATGGACGTGAAGAAGTGCAGGAAGGTAACAGGGAAGTCAGTGGTCTGCGTACAGCAAGTTGTACCACTGCTTATGGTGAAGAGACTTGTCCAGGTGCAGGTAGGTAGCGGGGAAGAAAGTGGTCTGCGTATAGCAAGTTGTACCACTGCTTATGGTGAGAGGACTTGTCCAGGTGCAGGTAGGTAGCGGGGAAGTCAGTTGTCTGCGTATAGCAAGTTGTACCACTGCTTATGGTGAGAGGACTTGTCCAGGTGCAGGTAGGTAGCGGGGAAGTCAGTGGTCTGCGTATAGCAAGTTGTACCACTGCTTATGGTGAGAGGACTTGTCCAGGTGCAGGTAGGTAGCGGGGAAGTCAGTGGTCTGCGTATAGCAAGTTGTACCACTGCTTAATAGGTGAGGAGGTGTACAAGTGTTGATGAGAGGAAACATAGAATGTAGGCACTGAGAGCACAAGGAACTTGATCCCAAATAATATGCACAAGTCTATGTTGGTGTGGCAGGCGCTGCTTGACAGAGACGAATTCACTACTGGAATCCAGGCTAATAGTAGAAGGTCAATTAGCATATGTATCTCACGACTGAACAAAGAGGTAAACTACCTTCAGAGACTCACAGGGAATGAGACTCCAAGATCAGGCAACGAGGTAATGAACACAGGTGCTTTAAATAGGGAGCGTTGCCTGATCAACCAATTAACTAAAAGCAAAGGTCAGAAGAGTTCTTAGGAACTGCGCATGCGCAGACCATCATGATGGCGGGCGGCTACGCTTCAGGATAGGTGCTGGCAGGAATACTGGAGAGCCACGCACCAGTGAAGAGGCACTCACGGTCCGGTGAGTGACAGTACCCCCCCTTTTAAAGGTGGGCACAGAACACATGGAGCCGGGTTTGCCCGGATACTTAGAATAAAATTTTCTTAGAAGAGCTGGGGCGTTGAGATCTTCTGCCCAAATCCACAAACGTTCTTTGGGACCAAAGCCCTTCCAATGAATGAGGAAAAAAAGAACTCCTCGCAAAATTTTTGCATCTAATATATGAGTGATCTCAAATTCCTCCTCTTGATGAACTTGAACTGGCCGAGGTGCTGAAGGAGGAACAGAGAAACGGTTGATGATAAGAGGCTTGAGTAATGACACATGGAAGACGTTGGAAATACGAAGGTTCTTAGGTAGTAGAAGTTTGAAACAAACTGGATTTATCACTTGAGTGATCCTATATGGACCAATAAAACGAGGAGCGAACTTCATAGATGGAACCTTCAAATGAATATTTTTGGTTGATAGCCATACACGATCTCCAATTTTAAGTGGTGGAATAGCCCGTCTCTTTTTATCTGCAAAGGACTTATATCTGGCAGATGTCTTCTTTAAACAGGTTTTAACCTGAGACCAAATATTTTTGAAAGTCTTACAAACAGTCTCTCCCGCAGGAACATGGGTGGGAGGGAGGGCAGGAAATTCCGGGAAAGACGGATGGTGACCGTAAACCACAAAGAATGGACTTCTTGAAGATGACTCATGATACATGTTGTTATGGGCGAATTCAGCCCATGGGAGCAAATCTACCCAGTTGTCTTGGTTGGCTGAGGAGAACATCCTTATGAAAGTCTTGAGATCTTGATTGACTCTCAGTCTGTCCGTTTTATTGAGGATGGTAGGAAGATGAGAGTGATAATCGAATACCCAAGGTCTTACAAAGGGCTCGCCAGAATCTGGAGACGAATTGCACTCCTCTATCTGAAACAATCTCAGAAGGACATCCATGAATTCAGAAAATCTCTTTAATGAAATGATCAGCCAGAGTAGATGAAGAAGGTAAACCGGTCAAAGGAACGAAATGTGCCATTTTCGAAAATCTATCCACCACTACCCAAATGGTATTACACTTTTTACCAGGAGGAAGATCTGTAATAAAGTTCATACTAATATGGGTCCAAGGCTTGGAAGGAATGGGTAGTGGTTGAAGTAAACCCGCTGGTGTTCTGCGGGAAGTTTTAAACTAAGAACATAACTCACAGGCAGCCACGAAGTCTTTGACATCTCTCCTCATAGAGGGCCACCAGTAGCTTCGAGAAAGGATTTCGAAAGTCTTGCGTTCACCAGAATGTCCAGAAAAACGTGAAGAATGAAACAAAGACAAAATTCTCTTCCTGAGAGATGGAGGCACGAGGGTTCTCCCAAATGGTAGCACCTTGGTGGATGAAGCGGCCAGAGAAACACATCTGGGATCTAATATAGAAAGGTTAAGACCATCTTCAACGTCTGAGGACGTCACGAATGTGCGGGATAGGGCGTCTGCTTTTTTATTTTTTGCAGCTGGTTTGAAGGTTATAATAAGTTCAAACCGAGAAAAGAAAAGAGACCATCTTGCTTGACGAGGTTTCAAACATTGAGCTGACTGTAGATATGACAAATTTTTATGGTCTGTAAAAATTGTTACAGGATGACGAGCTCTCTCCAGCAAATATCTCCACTCCTCTAATGCTGCTTTTATGGGCAGCAACTCCTTGTCCCCGATGGTATAATTCTTCTCCGCGGGTAGAAGACCCCGGGAATAAAAGGCACAAGGATGGAATTTTTGTTGCTCCGATCTTTGGGATAAAATGGCTCCTAAGCCAAAATTAGAGGCATCTACCTCTAGGAAGAAGGGAAGCGTCACATCAGGCTGTCGAAGAACAGGAGCGGAGGAGAAGGACTCTTTGAGACATTGGAAAGCTTGAAGGGCCTCGGAGGACCATTGTTTAGTGTTGGCCCCCTTGCGAGTTAGGGCCACTATAGGAGATGCAATATACGAAAAATCTTGAATGAAGCATCTGTAATAATTAGAAAAACCTAAAAAACGTTGGATTGCATGAAGAGTAGTTGGCTGGGGCCAATGTAATACAGCATTCACCTTTTCTGGATCCATCTGAAAGCCAACTCCGGAGACAATATATCCCAGAAATGGAATCTGGGGCAACTCGAATGAATATTTTTCTAATTTGCAAAATAAAGAATTTCTTCGGCGTCTGGAAAGGACCTCTGCCACGTGTTGTTGATGAGAGGGCAGATCCTGAAAAAAATTAATATGTCGTCCAGATAGACGACGACACAAACATAAAACAGGTCCCGGAAGATCTCATTCACGTAACCCTGGAAGACAGCGGGAGCGTTACACAACCCGAAGGGCATAACTAAGTACTCATAATGCCCATCTCTGGTGTTGAAAGCTGTCTTCCATTCGTCTCCGGACCTGATCCGAATTAAATTATAGGCACCTCGAAGATCCAGCTTGGTAAAGATCCGGGCTCCTTTGATACGATCGAAGAGCTCAGTAATTAACGGAATGGGATACCGATTTTTGATGGTAATGGCATTGAGTCCACGAAAATCTATACAGGGACGTAATGACCCATCCTTCTTTTTCACGAAGAAGAATCCCGCTCCAGCGGGAGAGGAAGAAGGTCGAATAAATCCTCGCTGGAGGTTCTCCTTAATGTACTCAGATGTAGCTTGAGTCTCAGGTAAAGAAAGTGGATACACACGGCTCCTAGGAGGAGTCTTGCCTGGTTGTAGATCAATCGGACAGTCCCAAGAACGATGAGAAGGGAGGCGTTCAGACTGAAGCTTATCGAATACATCGGCAAAGGAAGCATACTGTGGAGGAAGGTCCGGTAGACACGATGAAATAGAGGATTGCTGTATCTTGAGTGGAACAACTTGAGAAAGGCAACGATGATGACATTCAGACCCCCAGGATGTGACTTGAGGAGTGTTCCAGTCAATCTGAGGGGAATGAATTTGAAGCCATGGAAGGCCTAGTACGATAGGACTGGTAGTAACAGGAAGAATTAGAAATGAAATTTTTTTCCTGGTGTAAGGCTCCAATTTGAAGAGTCAATGTAGACGTACTCTGAGTAATGAGACCAGTAATTATACGTGATCCATCGATAGCAGTAACGGTAATGGGTACCTTTAAAGAAATCACTGGTAGGGACCATTGATTCACTAGGGAACTAGATATAAAATTTCCTGCAGCTCCAGAATCTGTAAGTGCTTGAGTGTCAAAGGATTTGGTAGCAAAGGAAACGGTAACATCAAAAGAACAAACTTTCACTTTCGTGGAACATGGAGAGGACTCCAGGGACCCTAACTTTACCTCTCCAGAACTGGTTAGGGTTGGGCATTTCCAGACCTCCTAGGACATGAGTTGAGCATGTGGGTAGAATCAGCACAATAGATACAGAGTCTATTTTTTACTCTTCGTTTCTTCTCCTCTGATGTTAATTTGGAGCGACCTACCTCCATAGGTACTACTGGAGATGGAGCATGACGAACTTGAGGTACTGAGCGAAGAGGTGCTTTATAGGAAGTTACTTTCTTGGAATCTCTCTCACGAAATCTCATGTCTACACGATGGCAAAGAGAAATCAACTCATCCAAGGAGGAGGGTAGTTCTTGTGAGGTCAGTGCGTCTTTAATCTTATCAGAAAGCCCCTGCCAGAAGGCGGCAATCAAGGCTTCAGTGTTCAACTGAAGTTCAGAGGCAAGTATCCGAAATTGAATGACATACTGAGCTACGTTGCGAGATTCTTGGCGTAGTCGGAGGATGCTGGAAGCTGCAGAGATAACACGACCAGGTTCGTCAAATATACTTCGAAACGTGGAAATAAATTTGGCACTATCTTGCAACAAAGGGTCATTTCTCTCCCACAGAGGGGAAGCCCATGCGAGAGCCTGTCCGGAAAACAAAGAGTTGAGATAGGCCACTCTGGAACGATGAGTAGAGAAGTTATGAGGTTGAAGTTCAAAATGCACGGAGCATTGATTAAGAAAGCCCCTACAGGTTTTGGGATCTCCATCATATTTAGAAGGAGTAGGCATGTGTAGCGTGGAAGCTATGGACACCTGGGATGGCACTGGGAAAGGAGATGGAGATACTGGAGGCTCAACGGTTGCTGTTACATTTTGCCCAGGGGTTCCTTGGCAGGCTAAAGCCTGACAAAATTGCATCAACTGTTGTTGGTGAACATCTTGTTGTTCGATTCGGGTGACCAGATACTGCAGCATCTCTTTAGCTGTTGGTTCCGATCCTGGGTCTGTCATGGCCTGATCTTACTGTCACGGGCACTAGGAGTCTTTGCCCAGGATATCACCAGATGATGATGTTACCAGAGTAGTGTGGGTTACATAGTGGTCCTCTGGTAGCAGGGTGACTAGCGGAACATATGACTCAGCAGATGGTGAGAGGATGCAAATAGAAAAGTCAATGACTAGCAGCAATCTGGTTAATGATTAGGTAGAGATGAACATGAGGATCTTGATGGACGTGAAGAAGTGCAGGAAGGTAACAGGGAAGTCAGTGGTCTGCGTATAGCAAGTTGTACCACTGCTTATGGTGAGAGGACTTGTCCAGGTGCAGGTAGGTAGCGGGGAAGTCAGTGGTCTGCGTATAGCAAGTTGTACCACTGCTTATGGTGAGAGGACTTGTCCAGGTGCAGGTAGGTAGCAGGGAAGTCAGTGGTCTGCGTATAGCAAGTTGTACCACTGCTTAATAGGTGAGGAGGTGTACAAGTGTTGATGAGAGGAAACATAGAATGTAGGCACTGAGAGCACAAGGAACTTGATCCCAAACAATATGCACAAGTCTATGTTGATGTGGCAGGCGCTGCTTGACAGAGACAAATTCACTACTGGAATCCAGGCTAATAGTAGAAGGTCAATTAGCATATGTATCTCACGACTGAACAAAGAGGTAAACTTCCCAGCAGATATGCGGAGTAATAACACAGTCTCAGGGAGATAGAGGATTCCGTGGGTAAGTGGAGAACAGTCCAAGCGGATATGCAGTAAACGAATACAGTCAATAGAAAGTAAGCATACCGCGGTTCAGTTGAGCAGGCTGTCCACGAGAGGATACAGGAACAGCTGAGCGGCTGCACGCCAGCACGAGTAAAGAAACAACAGGTGAGTGGTAGCGGTAATCATGGTCCGGGTCAGCACACAGGCAGAGAACTTGACACGGGTAGAACAACGATGAGCAATGCAGGAATCACTGGAGATAGCGAACACGAGTAGAACACTGGAGGCTTGTAGCGGTCTGGAAACCGGCAGGAATCAGCAGGGAACTGAAGACATAGTAGAACACAGGAGACTTGAAGCGGTCTGGAAACCTGCAATGAGTTGAGCAGGAATCAGCAGGAAGCTGAAGAAACGGAGAAGTACATAGGAACACCTTCAGAGACTCACAGGAAATGAGACTCCAAGATCAGGCAACGAGGTAATGAACACAGGTGCTTTAAATAGGGAGCGTTGCCTGATCAACCAATTAACTAAAAGCAAAGGTCAGAAGAGTTCTTAGGAACTGCGTATGCGCAGACCATCAGTATGGTGGGCGGGCACGGTTCAGGATAGGTGCTGGCAGGAATACTGGAGAGCCACGCACCAGTGAGGAGGCACTCACGGTCCGGTGAGTGACAATATATATATATATGATTAGTATATATGAAAAAACATAATCACTAGATGACTGTATAACGAATCCCAATATGTGTGTCTCATAGTGGCACCAGGTTAGCAGGTCTATTAGGGATATGTCGTATGGATGGGCACAGTGGCGGACTGGGACATAAAGGGCCCACCGTGGGAATGCAGTGGTAAGGACTCACTACATTGGGGTGTGGCCAACTGCAAGAGGGGGTGTGGTCAGTCACTATAGGGGGTGTGTTGAGCCAATGGAGAACAACGTATAGCACCATAGTGTGGTATATAAGAAGAAGCAGACCTTGCGAATAAGGCTAATTTCACATGTATCATGTAAAGGAAAAAGTAATGAAATCTGTATCAATAAATCAAATCTTATCCTCAAGTGCCCCCCCAAAGATGATCCATTGTCCTCAGCATTTACAATGGGAATACGTCAAGATTAAAACCTTACTACATTTTCCTTTCATGTCTTCTTTTTACTTTGGAGAACAAATATTCTCTTATATTTTAAAGTTTTCAGTTTATACCTCTTGGTCATAATGTTGGACTCTACGCTAAGCTAAGTCAACCTATTGGATAATCATCGTTGCCAGAACTCCCACCCCCAATAATTATATATAGAGTATTTAGGAATAGGCCTTTTAATTTTTTTGATTTGTGCTCTGGCTTATGGCAGAACACCCCACCCCCAACAGTATATATAATGTTTACTAATAAGGTTTTTTTTATTATTTGTCCTCTGGCTGTCTTAGCTTTTTTATTGTGTCAGAACTCCCCCCCCCTTAACAGTACATATAGTGTTATGTGTACTTTTAATTGTGTTGGAACACCCTCTTTCACACGTGATAATACTTCACACATGAAAACATGATATTGTTTTAGATTCACAACATTTAATTATTTTCTTTCACTATTATGTTATTTCCCAATATAAAGTACAGGACGGTTTTGAAAAGTCCTATTCAGCTTTCTTCATGTGATATTTTCGCACTTATGGTACCGCTACACAATCTAGCAGATGAGGGTGAGTTAAGCCAGTCGTACATTGTGTTATATCGCATTGACAGCCCATGGGGTGCCAACATGAGCATAATGCCTTTTCCTGCTTTAAGTTAAAATCAATTGACTCATTGTCAGGCATGTTGGCAACTGTAGTAGGTATTTAATTGAACCGTAAGTGGGGTCTGAATGTTTTAACAAGGAATTAAACAGTGATCTAGTTCCTTAGTGCTTGGACTGAGCAGCAGAATTGGATCCCATATGGCGAGCTTCAAACACAGTCACTGAAAAATACACAATGCCTGTAATTTTGTCAGGACAGCTAGAATACAAAGGTTACAAAGTATTGAGTGACCTGTATGCTTAGTTGCACAAGTATGTTGGTCAGAGGGTTGTTGACTTGTGTTAACTATGTAAAGAGTGGTAATAGCGTAACCTATGGAGATTAGGGTAGTGGTTGAGGAATATTTTAAGCTCGTCTGAAGAGGTGGGTTTTCAGAGAATGCTTGAAAGTTTGAAGACTACAGTCATGGCCAAAAGTTTTCAGAATGACACAAGTATGGAGTAAAGTCATTTTCTCTGATGAATCCTGTCAGGGATAAGCACCTCTAGCTACTCCCTGATTAGATATCTTATCATATATTCCAACAGTCATACAATATATAACCTCTATTTTGTCAGTAAACAGCTCCTGAACCCCTTTATCTGTCACAAACCGCCCTCTGCGCACTTGTGACTTGGAAGTTTACTGTAAGGGAACACAGGATTCCAGCCCCAAATCTCACACTCACCTCTTCCTCTAAAACTACAGATTTCGCTGGTCCCTTCCCAACACAGATGCATGCTTCACACCTCTCAGCAACTGCCACCAGCTACGAATAAGGCCCATAGCAAGCCTATGACTTAATAACCCAATTGTGCACAATCTGTGCCCTGGTAGCTAAACAGTTAACTCTTCACACACTGGTTTCTAAAGAGTTAATCCAACGAAGCAATCTGTCTCTTCTAAACAGGCAATGGATTTGTTTAGATCAATAAGGATATAACTATTACATTTTAAATTTAATATACAAAAAGTACAATGCTCGTAGAGAATTTAAAAAAAAACAATTAGATAAAGATTTTACATACAAGTAAAAAATTGCAAACAGTTATAAAACAAATGGTATGAAAGTACAGAGCATCACTTACATATAATAATCTGTATGCCTGCGGCAGGTAGAAAAGATGGACAGTCTTTCAATTATATTGATCCCCAAGAAACTGACAGTTTGTCCCTTCAAAACACAGGTTTTTAAGCAAAATGAAATGGGATGGTTTTCACAGGGGCAATGTTTAATGCTAATAGTGGGTTGTGGCAGGGACATTTTTTAAATCACCATTTGCATGTTGCCTGATTTACTAATCAATTCTACCATGTGATCTAATTTTTCTGTAGAGCGTTACATCGATCCAATTTTATCATTAATAAATCCCCTATAACTCTGTCCATCTTCTGATATCAAACACACCTAAATACAGTAATTCTAAAACTTACTAAATGTGAGTGTTTTTAACCTTATGTTTATATAAAAAATAAATAGATTAACTTAACACACTATGAGTTCTCTCTCTGTTCTCTCCCTATGTGCATTATGGTGAGGAGAGGAAAGAGGTGTTTAAAAGGATTATTTATATATTGTGGTGGTGCTTTTTGAAACAAGTGGACACACTACACAAAGGATATATTGAATAAAAGGAATCGTATTGATGAAAGTCCTATATCTGGAGTATTGGTATAGGTGAAGTTAGAAGATTTGTACTTGTACTGACTTTGGGACTGATTTTTATTAATATTGCAATCCCTATATTTCTCCTCCTGTTCCCCATTGTTGCACCCGGCCTTCGATATCCATATCTGCTTTGACACCTAAATACAGTGTATTCGCAGAGCTTACACTCATTTCCTTTATTTCTCTGTGGGGCAGAATTCTTAATTCAACATATAAGCTGCCCTTCATCATGCTATTGAGGAATATGTGGTTGATCACTACTTTAATTGATTTTAAGTGGCATATTTTAAAACTGAATTCATTTTCTCTATATTACATATAGCCTAAGTCAGCACATGGCATCTTTGAGCAAGACCACATGCCTAAACGTCTATTCAGGTGTCACAACAAGGCTATATCTCACCCCAGGAGCTCTTTGAAGCTGCCCCCAGGTGACACTTCTATCTTCTTACACTGGGATGTGCAAAGCCATCCAATAAATTTACATCAGACTTTCTGACTTCACATTTTACACTTTAAACTTATCAATGAATTCATTTGGGATAACCTATTTACACTACAGTTATGATTTATCCCTTATAAATAACTGCAAATCACAACAAATCCCCTTTCAGATTGTTTGAGGCATCTGGAAAAACGCTTGGCCGGAGAAGGAAAGGTGAGCACTTTCATCAGACCTGTGTCATGCCAACAGTGACGAACAATGCCTTTTATAGCATGATGGAGCACCTTGCCATAAGGCAAACTTGATAAATAAATGACGTGGGGATCAAAACAATGAAACTTTGGGTTAATGGCCAGGAAACTCCCCAGACCTTAATCCCATTGAGAACTTGTGGTCAATCTTCATGAGGAAGGTGGACAAACAAAAACCCTCAAATTCTGACAAACTCCAAGCAGTGATTAGGCAAGAATGGGTGGCCATCAGTCAGTATGTGGCCCAGAAGTTGATTGACAGCATGCCAACGTTAATTGCAGAGGATTTAAAAAAAAGGGTCAACACTGCAAATATTGACTCTTACCTTAAACTTAATGTAATTGTCAATAAAAGCCTTTGACACTTATGAAATGCTTGTAATTTTACATCAGTATACTATAGCAACATCTGACAAAAAGGTCTAAAAAACATTGAAGCAGCAAACTTTGTAAAAAAACAATACTTGTGTCATGCGCAAAACTTTTGCCCATGACTGCATATCCATCACTAGGATGCCCTCTTTGAGGCATATTGGTCAAAAGGATTCTGTGTGTATTGTTCATTGGTCATTATAATGCTCTTCTTGTTGTATTTAAGTCAAAAGGATGCTCTCTGTATTGTGCACTGGTCACTAGAATGCTCTTATTGTTGTATATCACTGGTATGCTCTATGTATATTTTATGGTAAGAAGGATACTCTCTGTATTGCATGTCATTAGGATGTTCTTTGTATTGTATATCTATTCCTAGTACTGGGCAAATTATTATGCATATATGTACAATACATGTTTTGTTTTACTTACATACATCCATTTTGTTTCCCCTTGGGGATGCAATGTGCAGTCTCCTGTAGATATTGTCATAATTTACTTCTCACTAATTTGATTGATACCATTTTCATATGCAGTCTCCTGTCTATATAGATTGAGACTACTTATATGCAGTCTCCTGTCTATATTGATTGGTACCATATTTATATGTAGTCTCTTGTCTCAATTGATTGATACCATATATTTGCATTTTCTGTTTTGTCATTATTCATTGTGATTAAAATAACATAATTTTAACTTTTCAATGTGCTGATTCCATCAGGCTAGTCCCAATTGTGGGGGACTGGATGCCGCAGTCAGGAACTTAAAGCACAAGTGGGAGGTATTTTCCACTATTTATGTCTTTACATGCTGCACGACTCAGTTACTGGTGTATGCATCCAACAGTATGTGGGTAGAGGAGAGGGAGATTGAGGTTGTTGAAGGGAGGCTCTACCCATGCCCTCCATGATTCATTTCACTCAACTACCGTTGGCATAGTGCCGCTCACCATAGGTATTTAATAATATCCAGCACATGTTGCTTTTATTCTAGCCCTGGGGTAGAAGTGTAGAAGTTAGATCAGTTTTTTTTTATATGATTTAATATGTGAATTTTCAAAAGTGCTTTTTTAAGTTTACTTGAAGAATGAAATTCAGTAAGAAGAGAATGAAACATTGCAATATTTAGCCTTTGCAAAGATATGTGTTCAAATTAGGGCATTAAATCACCAATGTCAGGTACATACAAACTAAATTGAACTAATAAAAGTGCCACCTTCCTTACCCTGTTCTAATGGAACGACTAGATGACAGACATGAGATTATATCACAGACACTTATTCTATGGTATTATACAAATACCAGCTTACACTAATATTGTACATTTCTTTCTTCAGCAAGACAAGGGCTAATTGGAGATTTAGGCTGAAGAACTAAAATAAATAAAGAAATATTTACTACATTTTAACAAACAATGAATTCAAAATGTTTTAATGAATGAAAAAAACAGTTGGATTTTTCTGCTTTTTTAATAGGTATGATGGACACGCCTGAAGGAACCAATTCTTGGGCTTGTGGCTCCCCAATCAGTGTATCTTCTGTACTCTCCAGGTCTCAGATAAAACTGACGTCCCCTGTAGTTGGGCTCTTCATAGAACATCCAGTACCCATCTTGTACATGAGCAGAGTGGATATCATTGTAACGGAATCTCTCATTGACATTATGACAATCTTCATTGAATTCCATCATCTGACCTCTGAAGTCTTCTTTCTCATAGATCCTGACTCTGAATGAACCTTGGTGCTGCCATAATAATATTAAAAATGACAATTATATTAATTTTCAAATATAATCCATTTCTGAAACTAATACACTGTAACTATATAACACAATTATAAGTGATCTTAATTTACTCACTTTTTCTAAGTTCAAGGCACTAAGTTGATGAGTTTTGTTGAACAATTTATTAAATGTTAACATGTTGTATTTTAAAAGACCTTACTAAATAAAAATGGTTGCTAGTTACCTGTGGGCTTAGGCGCAAAGACCGAATGGAGTCATTGTAACCCATCCAATTCTGGAATTCAGGGTACTCGCCTCTATGGAGGAAGTACTGGTGTCCTCTGTAGTTGGGGTGTTCATACAGGATCCAGTTTCCACTGTCCACACGAATGGAGTTACAGCGTCTAAAATATGAGGACAAGTCTGGACATTCAGAGTTGCACTCATAGGAGCGACCCTGGAAGTTCCTGTCCTCGTAGAAAATAATCTGTGAACAAATAATATGTTCATATTTAAAAAAAAATTGCTTGGTAAACATTTACATTACATGCATAAAACAAATTCTGTTGAACACAAATTGTTCAGTCAGACTGTTGTCAGTTCTGTCTAACATAAATCACTTTTTTAGTAATTGAACGGTAAAACACATATATGATTTTAGGGATATTTTACCTTTCCCATGTTGTTGGTTTAAATGAGTTCTAGTGAACTGTGTATTCAGGGCATGAGGAAAGGGAGCTTTATATACACAATTTATCTTCTGTAAGCAGAAGTATACTGACTTGTCGTTCTATGTGACTATTGTTCTTTTATGCTCACTGGCATTATTCCAAAGCATTGCTTAGAAGGCTAAAAAGCATTTTAACTAAACCTTTCACAACCACATGAATGGTCCCGATTAATGTGTTTCATGATCACTGCATTTTCCTTTAGATAATTTTAAAACCAAAACACATAGTCCTGACCTTGTCGCTTCTACCATTTTCCAGTACACACTGGTCACAATCCACTATAATCTAATTTCACATATAGAATACATGAAAATCTTGTTCATTTCTATTATCTGAGTAACAATATTTTGTCCTAAATTCCTAATATATGGGAGATGAGAAAATTATTTATTTACTTCTCACGGTACATTTGCATAATGTAATACTATTAATCATTGTCTGCATCATAATAATCATCAGTCAAAGTTTTATATTTCACTTTCAAATATTTTGCATTTCAGGGACATAGATATAGAACTTCTGCAATATAGGAGTGATGGAAATACCCTGTGGATTGTCTCTACATGTATTAATAATCTTGCTCCACCATTATATAAAATGTTTTGTATTAAGGATGTATATGTATATATATATATATATATATATATATATATACAATGTCATCTCTGGCATGGGTAGATTGCGTCTTCTTCATAGTAGCTTGTCACCTGATTAGATGCCCAATGGTTTTCAAATACTTAAGGTTTTTGTGATCTGTATAAATGGTTATTAGAATATGTGATCTCTCGAGTAAATGTCACCATTCAAAGAAAACCCCCTTCACGGCCAATAGATCTTTGGTTCCATTATAGTGGCATTTGCTGGTAGGAAGCATTTGGAGAAAAAGGCACAATTTCAGAGGATAATTTTGTCCCCTCTCTACCGGGATAGCTTGAAGAGGATTTTATAGGGGAAGGGAAGCCAGTGTAGGGAGAGGCAGAGAGGGGAGGCAGAAGAGGAGCGGCGTGAGAGGAAGATGAGTCTTGCAGCCGTGTTGAGTATAGAGCGGAGGGGGGAGAGATGAAAGTGGGGGAGGCCAGAGAGGAGAAGGTTGCAATAATCCAGGCGGGAGATGATGAGTGTGTGGATGATAGTTTTGGTGCCATCCTGAGAGAGGAAGGAACGGATGCGGGCCATGTTGCGGAGTTGGAAGTGACAGGACTGGGCAAGGGAATGAATGTGGGGGGCAAAAGAGAGAGAGGAGTCAAGGGTGACACCTAATAGAAACACATGCAAGCAAGGGAAGTTAATAGAAATAGATGGACATATAAGATGTAGGCAGAGATACAGACAGATAATGTATAAGCTTGCTGTGGAGTGTGTCCTGTATGCTCCAGGTAGACGAGATGTCATTACTTCTAGGTGTGTATGTGGTGTGGTCAAAAGAGGACTGTATTGCCTGCTTCAGCTGCTTCAGTGGCTTATACATCTTTACCCAGAATGCATTGCTTCAGGTGGGGGTTGTGACCTTTACTACACCCAAACAACTGGACATTGCCTGCAATGATGATTCACTGCTCTGTGTTTCTTAGCTGTAACTTCCTGTCTTGTCAGCACATGTTTTTCATTTGTTTGAAGCTAATTTACTGTGGAGCCACATATGAGAGACAATTTCTTTGTTTGAAACGCTCTGACTTTCAGCCAGTTCATATCTTAATCTGCTCATAAGTTTGGTGCAAGTAAACAGCAGTGGGATGCTAGTGGCCATTATCTGTGGCTCAAGCTCCGCCCACCGAGACTGCGTCATCAGCGACGATATAGAAGCTCCTTCACAATACCATTTATATGCATTTTTTGTTTTGTCTTCATTCATTGTCAGTATAATAACATAATTTTAACTTTCGACTGTGCTGATTCCATTAGGATAATTCCTATGGTGGGGTAATGGCTTCCTTAGCCAGGTACTTGAAGAACAATTAGGAGGTATTTTCCACTATTTATTTCTTTATATGCTGCACGACCCAGTTAGTGGTGTATGCATCATACTGTATGTGGGTAGAGAAGAGGGAGAATGAGGTTGTTAGTGGGAGGCTCTACCTATGCCTCTGATTAAGCTGATCACTGCCATTTCGTTGGCGTTGTACTGCTCACCATAGGTCTTTCCTAATATTCAGCACATGTTACCCTTATTCTGGCCCATGGGAATAAGTAAAGAAGTTAGCTCAGTTTTTTATATGATTTAATATGCAAATTTTTAAAAATACTTTTTTAAGTTTACTTGAAGAATACAATTCAGTAAGAAGAGGATAAAACTTTGCCATATCTAACCTTTGTAAAAAGATATGTTTGAATTACGGCATTGAATTACCAATGTCAGAAACACAAAATTATGACCCTCGGCACTAATGAAATGTAGCATTAAAATTTTAATCTGTACATTAATCATGAATGATACTTCTTATAGGGTGCTCTCTCTGCAGTATAAAAACATATACACAAACAGAATAAAAGGGAGAAATACTACTTGTGAGAGGCACACCTATCATTCTGAAATAAATTCAAAAACTGGAGATGGGAACATGGAAAATGATTTTGTCATATGTCACCCAAACAGCAGATCGAAGACACATATTAAAAATTTAATTTTATTTAACTTAATTAAAACTGAACTTAAAAGTGAAATATAAAGAGTAAAGTGTGTGAGATCAGTAGGGGAAGCAGAGCCAAAGATGTCTAAAGTCAATCGGTAGTTAAATCTCTTACATGTGTATCTCTAAATTAGAGATAACACTGATACATGCTGTTTTGCACATTACTGTGTTAAATATGTATGTATATATATATATATTTATATATATATATATATATATATATATATATATATATATATATAATGTGTGTGTTATTTGGAATGCATGATGTAAGCATACAGTAATCCATATATAAATAGATCATATCATGTTCTATTATAGAACAGTCTCTGATAGCTCTAACCATGTAAATTACAGCTAGGAATATTGTAGCTGTTCTAGAATATGAGCAATATTATCATCAATTAGCTCACTGTATCTTAGATCGCTTTTAGTTTCAGTTCTAGTTAGAGATGGGTGGACTCGGTTCCCTGAGATCCGAATTCATCCGAATTTACCCTATCTGAGTACCGAGCCGAGCAGGCTCAGTACTCTCCCACCCATTCAGACTCAAAATCAAGGCAAAACGTCATTGTGACGTATTCGTATTTCTGAGCTCGGTTCTCGTGAGATTTGAAAAGCATAAATACCAGCCTCCACAGCAATCCATCACCATTTGACAGAGGGACAGAGCAGGGTTAAGTCACAGGCTATATTAGCGCAGGGACAGAGCAATTAGTGTACACAAAACTGTTTCTATCCTAATCTCTACAATTACAATATTAATACCATTTGCAGTTATTAGAGGAGAATAGAGGAGGTTTTTATTTATTTTTTGGGCACACCAAGTGCTTTTGGGGTGTCTCATATTCCCCAGTGTTTTACACTAAATTTTTCTGGCTGTCAAAAAAAGTCATCTTTGTCAGGAATATCTATTTAATACAATATTTTTCAATACAAGTGATTTGGGATGTGCAATATCCCCCAGTGTTTTACACAAATTTTTCTGGCTGTCAAAAAAAGTAATATTTGTAAGCAATATCTATCTAATACAATATTTTTCACTACAATTGATTTGGTGTCATTAAAATGGATTCAAAGCAGTCCACATATGAGCAGAATCAGCAACCAGGTTCTGTCCCCACTCCAGATGGTAGTGTTCCCAGTACGTCATCTGGTAAAGGCGATGTAAAAGTACATAGTCTTTTTAAATCTGGGAAAAAAACACACACCCAAAAAAAATTGCCAACATGCCATTCTACACACACAGTGGCAAAGAAAGAATGAGGCCTTCGCCTTTCTCTATTAGTGGCAGATCCAAAAATGTTAACGAGCCTTCTTCTTGTACGGTCACTCGTGATCAAGCAAAACCAAGTAATTTTGAGTCTGAAAGTGGTGCACAACTACTGTTACGCGTCAAAGCCGAGCTGAAAGAAAATAGTAAGGCATTAGAGGATAATGTATGCTCTGAATCAGAAATGACAACAATCCCTGTGGAGAGTCCATCCAACAGTGGTAAGTCTAATCGTGAGCATTCTGTTAGTGTACCCATAAAGAAGGACCCTTTCAGCAGTTCTGCTGATGTGTGCCTGAACAGTCCGAGTGTAGCCGGTGATACACCAATTGAGGATGCCACTTTGGAATTAGAAGAGGATGAGGGGCAGATTTGTGTAGGCGATGAGGACGCTAATGAGGATGTTGATGAGGATGAGATTGTTTGTGTAAGTCCTGCACCAGTGGCAGCAGTTCTGGCAAGTGACAAGAAAAAGACCATTGTCATGCCTGGCCATAAAACAAAAAAATCCACTTCTTATGTGTGGAATTATTTCTACCCAAATCCAGACAACAATTGTATAGCCATTTGTAGTGTATGTCAAGCCACAATCAGTCGAGGGAAGGACCTTAACCATCTTGGAACCTCGTCTGTGTTATGCCATTTAACGAGAGTTCATGGCAAAGTGTTGGGAAAAGCTTAAAGTTCTTCCAAAAAAATTACAAGCACTCCATCATCAGCTAGGACCCTCCGGTCACCGACATCCCGATGGCTACAAAATACACCCACCACACCACCCATATCAATATCCTCAGTAGCGCTCGGAGTTAGCCCTGCATCCCACTTATTAAGGCTGAATGACTCATGCACTATAATTGATTCCTCTGAAGAAAGCGTTAGTCCCACTGCTGCTGCTGCTGTTTCTGCTGCTGGGGGTGAATCGTCGGCCCAGAGGAAGGCCAAGAAAAAGAGCAGAAATACATTTCAAGAATTAACTGTGAAACAATCATTTGCTAGGGGAAGCAAATATGACAGCAGTCACCCAGTCGCCAAGCGAATCACAGACACCATGGCTGCCATGTTAGTGTTAGATCTGCGTCCAATATCCACAATAAACACAGCTAGTTTTTCACAGTTAATTGAGGTTTTGTGTCTGCATTACAGAATTCCATCATGACACCATTTTTCCCGTAAAGCTATTCCACAACTGTACCAAAAAGTATGTACAAATGTAGAGATTGCGCTGAAAAATGCCATTCTGCCCACTGTCCACTTAACCACAGATATGTGGACAAGTGGAAGTGGGCAAACCAAAGACTATATGACTGTGACAGCCCACTGGGTTGGTCATTCACCTTCACCAGCAGGAACAGCACCAGCATGTACACCACTACGTAACATTTGTCAAAGGCAGGCAACTCTTTTGTATCACCGGCTTCACTAACAGGCATACAGCTGACAATTTGTTATGCAAACTAAGAGATGTGATTGATACATGGCTTATACCACTTGGACTCTCCCCAGGATATGTAATTTCTGATAATGCCAACAATATAGTGCGAGCATTACAGCTGAGTGATTTCCAGCACATTCCCTGTTTTGCTCACACCATCAACTTGGTGGTGCAGAGCTTCCTACGAAATAACCGCGAGGTGCAGGAGATGCTTTCGGTGGCCCGTAAAATTCAAGCGGCGATGAATTGATAGTCTGTGATGATGATGTTTACATTTATAAGGGTGAGGATGAAGCTCAAGATGATGATGATAACATGTATTTAAAACTTTCTATTTAAGTGTAGGGTGCAATCTACCCTCAAAGAGGAAAGGGATTTGGGGCATTTTCATATCATATACCGTCTTGAAAGGCTGCTGTTTTGGCAATTTCTCATTATGGGTAGGGTGTCATACACACACTGAGACCAAACTGGCTTTGTTTATTTCAATTAATATTGTAGAGTCTATAATGGATGATTTTTTTTTTATTTTCTACAAGTGGAGGGGGGCCTATAGAGACAGATACCAAACTGCCTTTGTCCATTTCTTTACATATTTAACTATAAGTGTAGGGTGTAATATACACCCAAAGATGATGGCTGCATTGCCAATATGCATAGATGGAGAGGAAGACAATCTGGTTTGTGTGTAGAATTAATGAAGGCCTACCTACCAGGAATTAAACTGTTTTTTTGATAATTTATTAGCTTTACAATTACATTACTTATCCAAGAAACAGGTGGAGCACTAAATTTGGTTATTTTATGCCAAAAACCTTGATTTTTCAACAAAATAGCAAAACTAAAAAAAAAAAAACACGCAATGGCGATTTTGCAAAACCAAAACCAAAACCAAAACACGGGGGTCAATGAGCATCTCTAGTTTTAGTTAAGTTATATAAAAGTACAATTTTAATATGTGTCTTTGATCTGCTGTTTGGGTGATATATGACAAAATCATTTTCAACTTTCCCGTCTCTTCGAGTTTATGACATTACTTGTTCGATGTATTTCAGAATAATAGGTGTGCCTCCCACAAGTGACTATGTCAAATAAACACAAAGCAAATTGAGCTAATGAATGTGCCACCTTCCTTACCCTGTCTTAATGGAACGTCTAGATGACAGACATGAGTTGGAATACACACACACACATATACTTTAGTAATATACAAATACATACTTAAACTAAAACTCTAGATTTCTTTCTTCAGCAAGACAAGGGTTAGTTGGAGAATTAGGCCAATGCAAGGACTAAAATAAATGGAGGCATAAATAAATAAAATCTAACAAGCAATGAATTCAAAATGTTTATTAAATGAAAAAACAGACTGAATTTCAGCTGTTTTAAAACATATGATGGACACGTCTGAAGGAACCAATTCTGGGGCCTGTGGCTCCCCAATCAGTGTATCTTTTGTATTCTCCAGGTCTCAGGTAAAACTGACGTCCCCTGTAGTTGGGCTCTTCATAGAACATCCAGTACCCATCTTGTATCTGAGCAGAGTGGATATCATTGTAACGGAATCTCTCATTTACATTTTGACAATCTTCACTGAATTCCATCATCTGACCCATGAAGTCATCTTTCTCATAGATCCTGACTCTGAATGAACCTTGGTGCTGCCATAATAATATTAAAAATGACAATTATATTAATTTATTAAATTTAATCCATTTCAGAATGTAATACACAGTAAAAGTATAATATAATTATAATGGATTTTTATTTTCCCACTTTATTCTAATTTCATGGCATTCATTAGGTGAGTTTTGTTCAAAAATTTACTAAATGTTAAACATTTTTGTTTTAAGAAACCTTACTAAATAAAAATGTCTGCTAGTTACCTGTGGGCTTAGGCGACAAGACCGAATGGAGTCATTGTAACCCATCCATTGCTGGAATTCAGGGTACTCTCCTTTATGGAGGAAGTACTGGTGTCCTCTGTAGTTGGGGTGTTCATACAGGATCCAGTTTCCACTGTCCACACGAATAGAGTTACAACGTCTAAAATATGAGGACATATCTGGACATTCAGAGTTGCACTCATAGGAGCGACCCTGGAAGTTCCTGTCCTCATAGAAAATTATCTGTGAAATCAAAATTAATTAAAAAAAAAAAAAATGGAAACATTTACATTACATGCATAAAAAAAATTCTGTAGAACACAAATTATGGAATCAGACTGTTGTTAGTTCTAAGATAAATCACTTTTTAGTAACTAAATGGGAAAACATGTATATGACATTAGGGATAATTTACCTTTCCCATGTTGTTGGTTTAAATGTGTTCTAGTGAACTGTGTATTCAGGGCATAAAGGAAGGGAGGTTTATATACACAATTTTTCTTCTGTAAGCAGAAGTATACTGACTTGTCGTTCTATGTGACTATTGTTCTTTTATGCTCACTGGCGTAATTCCAAAACATTGCTTAGAAGGCTAAAAAGCATTTTAACTAAACCCTTCACAACCACATGAATGGTCCCGATTATTGTTTTTCATGAACACTGCATTTTCCTTTAGGTAATTTTAAAACCAAAACACATACTCCTGACCTTGTTGCTTTGTCACAATCCACAAAAGCTTTTTTCACATATAAGATATATGAAACTCTGAATAATTTCTATAATTCGAGTAACAATTTTTTTTTACTAAATACCTAATATACAAGTACTGAGAAAATTACTTATTTCCATCTCATGGTGCATTTACATAATTTTATAATATTAATCATCATCTGCATCAAAATCATCTTCAGTCTAAGTTTTATATTTCACTTTCAGATATTTTGCATTTCAGTGACATAGACATAGAACTTCTGCAATGTAATATACTGTGGATTGTCTCTGCATGTATTAATATTATTGCTCCACCATTATATAACATGTTTTGTATTAAGGAAGTGTACATTTATCATGGGAACATTGCTACTCTTGTCTGAAACTTTGTGGAATCAATTGGTGCGAGGAATATCTGTGCTGGTAAAATGGGATCTTTAGAGATTGTGATGTTGATGTAGCTTCAAATTGTCTTGAAGCTTAAGCTAACTATGCAGAGAGACTAACTTGTTCTATCAGTGGCAATTTACTATCAACTAGCACTTTCATATACAGTATATGTGGCTTAAAATTCACCTGAGAAAATTGCATTAAAAGACAAATCACAGCTTGATAAATTTTGTCCTAGATGTTACTGGGTTTGACTAATATCCAGGGATCCAGGGATTGTTGTATTAATCACAGAAAAAATTATGTTGAAATAAGAAATAGATAAAATGCATATAGTAAATAATGTGATTGTGAGTCATATAGTTGTTTGAAATATTAATTATTTTAAAAGATTTGCGCTCTAAATTTGAGTACATTGTTGAAATTAAAGATATGTATCTTATCTGTCTTCAAAATAATGTAGAATTAAGAAAAATATCTATTTGGCAACATTTTATATATTGGTTTATTTTTATAAGCAATAAAGTTTAACCACATATTAGTTGCTGTGTAAATACGTGATCTTTTAAAAATGATTGAATATTATTATGATACTTATTCATAGGGTTATATACTGTGGGGGATTTATTTGGCATACAGCAGAGACTTTATAAGTCCTACTGTTTTAAAACTGCCGGAATGGTAGGGTACATAAATTAAATTTTTAATAACAGAAAGATACAAATGATACCGGAAAATTGTAAACTTATTAAGAGAGTTCATTTGTCATTGATACTGTCTATAGGCAATAGTATATTGTTAGTATAGCAAGTGGGAAACAAAAGAGAATTTAGTTAAATAAAAAACCCTGTATATATTGATTGAAACTTGTTTTGTGTGATGAAAATTGATGCTGTCATTTCTACTTACAGCATGGGTTATAAAATCACTCTGGTAGAGTGTTTCTACAAAGCATGTAGCCCTGGTTATGCTGGAAACTTTAGACAACATATTTCTCATGTACATGATATTCATCTAAACAAAAATGGACTGAGCAAAATTTTGAATTTGGAGCATCAGCTGAAGATGTGACAACTAGATGACCAGTGAGATGTATAAGGGACTGGAAATTCTTAGGAGACTTATGAGGTTCCAAAAATGATGACAGGGGACAGATGCCAGATATGTAGGGATACTGAAGCTTTGGTATATAGCAATGTTGATGTTATTAGTGTATTTTTAATTTATTCCCACTTGCATGATAAATGGTTTGAAATTGATTGGATAAAAATGGCTAAACAATACTGATCGTTTAACTAATGCTACAATGTGTCCATGTTGCTGTTTCGACAGACGGTACCTGCATCACCTAGTGGCCAGATTATAGATTCAATTCTGTGTTTTGCTTCCACTCTCAGTACTGAACTGTGGTCCTCTCCCTGAGTTTCTCCCTGTAACTGCACAGGGATCTTCAGTGTCCATACAATAGTACCACCAGGTCCCAGAACAGAGTGCAGAGGCAAGGTCCAAAGACAGAGACAGCTGTATAGACAGGGACAGGTGTACAGACATACTATAATTTCTGGTGTAAAGTGTTGAGGCAAGGTCCAAGTCAGATGCAGTCCCCGCAGTTCGCTTCCTGCTTGGGGACCGCCGCCTGTCTCTTTCTGCCGGAAGTGTCTTATTGCTTTCCAATGAGACGCAGCTCCTCTAGCCAACTTGTCTTCCAGGGCGCATGCGCCCTACGGTCCCCCTAGCGTCTCTGTTGCTAGGCTGTCAGTCGAGGGGGAATCCAATCAGTTTCTTCCTGCCTGCGACTATTTTTAACCATTAGGGTACCAGAGTATCAGGTCTCTTCTACTCCAGCACTTCCTCTATTTTCCTGTTCCTTTTGGTTCTGACCTGACTTGCTGTACTGCTCCTCCTGGATTGCTCCTGTTCCTGCTGATTCCTGATTTTGATCCTGCATTGTCTGACTTTGCTATTGGATTACGATTTGGCTCTATTCTGCTCTTTGGTTCGACCCTGTCCTGTCTCACTATCTGCCAGTTCTGATTTGGTTCTGCCCTCTTCGGCTGGTACTGACAGTGGTTCGTCTGACCATTCACCTACGCTTCACTGACGACTGTCTTGGAGAACCACGACCTACACGCCCCTAGCATCTAAGACCAAACATATTTGCGGGGGTCCCTGGCGAACACCAAGGGCACATTAGACTCTGCGACTCCAAGTTCAGTAGTGCTAACTCCGGCAAGTGTTACCATTTACATCCGGTCATGACAGTCCAAAGACAGGGATAACAAGCTGAGGACAGAGGCTGTCAGTAAACTGACATTTAGCCATAGTACTGGCTATGGTCAGGACTGGCAGAGATAAAACCAAGTTTGTGGAACAGTGTGAGGTCAAGGCTGAGACTAAGAACAATCCATAAAACATGCTAAATTTAGCTTAAATCGAAATCTGCTATTTTATGACTGCATGACTTTTGCAATGGGTTCAGAGTCTTTCTAGCAAACACAACTGATACTACATGCAAAACAGTATAGCTAAGTTAGACAGCTAATTTATAGTATTGCAATGTAAAAGTGTTAATTAATAATAGCATGATTTGTTAATGTGGTAATCAGTCGGATGTCATGTTAATGCTTGCTACATCTGTACCATTATTTAAAAACACTGTATGCTTCACACATTTTTATATTATGGGGATGAGATATATAATGAAGAACACTTGTAAATAATGTTTTAAGAAAATAAATTCAACATCTGACTGCAACGATAAATGGACTTTTCTGAGTGTATGCTAAATCATTAATGACAAATGAACATACTGAATAAATGTAATCTGATGAGTTAACAGCTGCTGGGGTGGATAAAATAACTAAGTACAAACCCTTTTATCACATCCTTGTGTATGAATTTGGTTAAAGCTTCCAACACTGGAAGTCTATCACTGAGACATGAACTTATTCTGCTACCATAAGATTAGTAGAAAGGTAGAGCTGACACTTCTTAACTGCATTAGACATGTCAGCTATGTGCAAGGTGATGGGACCAGGATTAGATTAATAATGGGCTACAGCTCCAGGCTACCTCTCACGTATAGTCCCAGGGGTGCATCAGGACCCCAATAAGGTCCGCATCCTGGTAGCTGCCCCTTCCCAGGGACCAGTTACTTTTTATGTGCCACACAGGGCTGATCTGCCCATCTTCCTTCCATCCTGCTGAATCCTTGGCTTATCTGCACCAACTGATCTATTGTGTACCGACCCGGCTTGTCAGTTAACCCTTCTCCTGCTGAATCCCTGGCTTATCTACATCAACTGATCTACTGTGTACCGACCCGGCTTATCAATTAACCCTTCTCCTGCTGAGTCCCTGGCTTATCTGTATCAACTGATCTACTGTGTACCGACCTGGCTTGTCAATTAACCCTTCTCCTGCTGAATCCCTGGCTTATCTGCACCAACTGATCTACTGTATACCGACCCGGCTTGTCAGTTAACCCTTCTCCTGCTGAATCCCTGGTTTATCTGCACCAACTGATCTACTGTGTACCGACCCGGCTTGTCAGTTAACCCTTCTCCTGCTGAATCCCTGGTTTATCTGCATCAACTGACCTACTGTGTACCGACTCGGCTTGTCAGTTAACCCTTCTCCTGCTGAATCCCTGGTTTATCTGCATCAACTGATCTACTGTGTACCGACCCGGCTTTTCAGTTAACCCTTCTCCTGCTGAATCCCTGGCTTATCTACATCAACTGACCTACTGTGTACCTACCCGGCTTGTCAATTAACCCTTCTCCTGCTGAGTCCCTGGCTTACCTGTATCAACTGATCTACTGTGTACCGACCCGGCTTGTCAATTAACCCTTCTCCTGCTGAATCCCTGGCTTATCTGCACCAACTGATCTATTGTGTACCGACCCGGCTTGTCAGTTAACCCTTCTCCTGCTGAATCCCTGGCTTATCTACATCAACTGATCTACTGTGTACCGACCCGGCTTGTCAATTAACCCTTCTCCTGCTGAGTCCCTGGCTTATCTGTATCAACTGATCTACTGTGTACCGACCCGGCTTGTCAATTAACCCTTCTCCTGCTGAATCCCTGGCTTATCTGCACCAACTGATCTACTGTGTACCGACCCGGCTTCTCAATTAACCCTTCTCCTGGTGAATCCCTGGCTTATCTGCATCAACTGATCTACTGTGTACCGACCCGGCTTGTCAGTTAACCCTTCTTCTGCTGAATCCCTGGCTTATCTGCACCAACTGATCTACTGTGTACCGACCCGGCTTGTCAATTAACCCTTCTCCTGCTGAATCCCTGGCTTATCTGCATCAACTGATCTACTGTGTACCGACCCGGCTTGTCAATTAACCCTTCTCCTGCTGAATCCCTGGCTTATCTGCACCAACTGATCTACTGTGTACCGACCCGGCTTGTCAATTAACCCTTCTCCTGCTGAATCCCTGGCTTATCTGCAGCAACTGATCAACTGTGTACCGACCCGGCTTGTCAGTTAACCCTTCTCCTGCTGAATCCCTGGCTTAACTGCATCAACTGCATATAAAACATTATTTTATATGCCATTATTTTGTTTTTCCTGATTGTACATTTACAAGTTTCTACTTTTTACCTGTTATTATTCTACTATTTATATGCCTTTATCTTGTTTTTCCTGATTTTATATTTACCAGCAACTAGTTTTACCTGTTATTATTCTTGCCTATTTCCATTGTCCTTATTACCTCTCCTTCTATTATTCTTTGCCTTCCATGCCCTAATTGGTTATTGTCCTCCATCTTGCTATTGTCTCCCTGCTTATTCTTACCTGTTATCCGCTGTCCTTATTATCTTACTGTTCTGCTATCATTCTTACCTGTCTTCATTGTCCTTATTATCTCACTGTACTGTTGTTCCATGCCCTCCACGCCCTAATTCGTTATTATCTTCCACCTTTTCATTGTCTTCCTGCCTTTGTTCTTACCTGTTTTTCACTGTCCCCACTATCTCACTGTTCTGTTACTCTCTCTCCCTACTATGCCTCCCCGCTCTTACTCCATACCCATACTCTCCCCCCGCCCTACCTCTCCCGTTCCTCCCCGCCATCCCCCGCGCGCTGCTCATCTTGCTAACCTCATCCCCATTTCCCCCCTCTCCTCTCCCCCTTTCTTCTGTGCCCTCTGGAATGCCAGATCCGTCCGCAACAAGCTGACTGCTATCCACGACCTCTTTCTATCCAACTCCTTTAACCTTCTTGCCGTTACTGAAACCTGGCTCTCCGATTCTGATACTACTTCCCCCGCTGCCCTCTCCTATGGTGGCCTCTCCTTCACCCACTCCGCCAGGCCTGGTGCCCGCCCTGGCGGTGGAGTTGGCCTCCTCCTCTCCTCCACCTGTACTTTTCGTGTCATTCCCCCTGAACCCTCCCTCTCCTTCTCCTCTTTTGAAGCTCACTCCATCCGCCTCTTCTACCCCATCCATCTCCGCGTCACTGTCATCTACCGCCCCCCTGGCCCCACCTCCCTCTTCCTTGACAACTTTGCTAGCTGGCTTCCTCACTACCTCTCCTCCGATCTCCCCTCGATCATTCTCGGTGACTTTAATATCCCCATCGACAACCCCACCTACCCTGCTTCCAGCAAACTGCTCACCCTCTCTTCCTCCCTTGGTCTCACCCAATGGACCTCCTCCTCTACCCACTGCCTTGGTCACTCCCTTGATCTTGTCTTCTCCTACCTATGTAATCTCTCCGACTTCTCCATCTCTCCCTTTCCTCTATCCGACCACCATCTCCTCTCCTTCTCTCTCTCCTCTTCTCCTGCTCCCCTCCCCCTGCCCAAACCTACTCTGTCCATACGCAACCTCGATGCTCTTGACCCTGCCTCTCTGTCCTCCTCTCTCGATACCCTCCTTTCTCCCCTTTCCTCCCAGGCCTGCCCCAACCAGGCGGTCTCCCTCTACAATCACACCCTCACCTCCGCTCTGGACGCGGTTGCCCCTGCCCACTCCGTCCACCCCCGCTGCTCCAAACCCCAACCCTGGCACTCCAAATTTACCCGCTTCCTCCAAAAATGCTCCCGTTCTGCCGAACGTCACTGGAGAAAATCCCGCTCCCTGGCTGACTTCCTCCACTTTAAATTCATCCTTTCATCCTACAGCTCTGCCCTCTCACTCGCTAAACAATCTTTCTTTAAATCCCTCATCTCTTCCCAGTCCTCTAACCCCCGCCGCCTCTTTGCCACCTTTAGCACTCTCCTGGCCCCCTCCCCTCCCCCCACCCCCTCCTCCCTGACTGCCTTTGATTTCGCCTCCTTCTTCTCCTCTAAAATCGAGGCCATCCGACTTGAAATCTCCTCCTCCACTCTCTCTTCCACCCCTCCCACTCTTCTGTCCTCCCCCCCCAACCACCTTCCCCTCCACTCCTTCCGTCCCACCACCGGCGAGGAAGTCCACTCTCTCATTTTATCATCCCCCCCCACTACCTGCCCCCTGGATCCCATCCCCTCCCACCTTCTTCGCTCCCTTTCCCCCACCACCTGCTCCCACCTCGCTCACCTCTTTAATCTCTCCCTCTCCACTGGCATCTTCCCCTCCTCCTTCAAACATGCTCTCGTATCCCCCATTCTTAAGAAACCTAATCTCGACTCCACTTCTCTCTCGAACTATCGCCCCATATCTCTTCTCCCATTTGCCTCCAAAATTCTTGAGAGGCTCGTCTGCAGCCGTCTCACCTCCTACCTTTCTGAATACTCCCTCCTTGATCCTCTCCAGTCTGGTTTCCGCCCCCTCCACTCCACTGAAACTGCCCTGGCTAAAGTCACCAATGACCTCCTCTCTGCAAAAGCCAGGGGCCACTTCTCCCTTCTCATCCTCCTTGACCTCTCTGCAGCCTTTGACACCGTTGACCACCCCCTCCTCCTTCACACCCTCCAGTCTTTCGGCCTCTCCGGCCCAGTCCTGTCCTGGTTCACCTCTTACCTTACTCACCGTTCCTTCTCTGTCACCACCTCTGGGTCTCTCTCCCCCCCATCCACCCTTCCAGTCGGGGTCCCTCAGGGCTCTGTTCTGGGACCCTTACTCTTCTCTCTATACACCTCCTCCCTGGGTGAACTCATCAGCTCCTTCGGCTTCAGCTACCACCTTTACGCTGACGACACTCAACTATACCTCTCCTCTCCTGATCTCTCTCCCTCCCTCCTCTCTAGGGTGTCCGCCTGCCTCTCTGCCATCTCCTCCTGGATGTCCTCTCGATTCCTCAAACTTAACCTTGCCAAAACTGAGCTCATAGTTTTTCCTCCCTCTCATACCCCATCCCCTTCTGACCTCTCCATCACTGTCGACAACACCTCTATCTCCCCTGTCCCCCAACTTCGCTGCCTTGGTGTCATCCTCGACTCCTCTCTCTCCTTTGGCCCCCACATCCTCTCTCTTGCTAAATCCTGCCGCTTCCAGCTGCGCAACATCGCTCGCATCCGGCCCTTCCTCTCCCAAGATGCCACCAAATGCCTTATCCACTCTCTGATCATCTCCCGCCTGGACTACTGCAACCTCCTCCTCACTGGCCTCCCCCACTCTCATCTCGATCCCCTTCGATCCGTCCTTAACGCTGCAGCTAGGCTTATTTTCCTCTCTCGCCGCTCCTCTTTTGTCTCCCCCCTCTACCTAGCCCTTCACTGGCTCCCATTCCCCTTCAGAATCCTCTTTAAGCTCCTCACACTCACCTACAAGGCCCTCGCCAACTCCACTGCACCCTACATCTCCACCCTCCTCTCTATTCATGCTCCATCCCGCCCTCTCCGTTCTGCCTCTGACCGTCGCCTCTCTTCCCCCCTTATAACCTCCTCCCACGCGCGTATCCAAGACTTCGCCCGCGCTGCCCCCCTCCACTGGAACAAGCTCCCTCCCTCCATCAGAACTTCCCCTAATCTATCCAGCTTCAAACGGGCCCTAAAAACCCACCTTTTTCTTAAAGCCTTTCTGTCTCCCACTTAACTTCCTACCTTATCTTCTGCCTCTGTCCCCCTACTCTCCCTCTCTCCCCTGCGTCTCTCTGTCTGTCCACCCCTCCCCTTAGATTGTACGCTCCTCTGAGCAGGGCCATCTCTCCTCCTGTTTCCACCACTTCTAACTCTGCTCTCCAGCTACTTAGCCCTCCTCCTCAAAGGTCCTCCACCCCACATCCACTTTCGCTCCCTCCTCCCCCCTGGGGGTCTCCCTGTCTTCCACGCCCCCCTTCTTGGGCCCCGTCATTTTCGGATCCTCCCTCCCCCTTCCCCGCCCTCTCTAGCTGTGCATTGAGCGTACTGAGTTGCTGTGTTTACTGTACTGTGCTGTCTCCCATTGTATTGTGATTTTGTTTGTCTCTGTACGGCGCTGCGGATGCCTTGTAGCGCCTTATAAATAAATATTAATAATAATAATAATAAATCCTGGCTCCCTGGACCAGCAGCTGATAATAAGCATCATACTTGGTTGTTTCTCAGAGACCGGTGCTCACTGTGCCTTTTGCTGTAAGCAGAAAATTAGCATGAGAATCGTGCCCTGGGGACAGTGTGGTCAGTGCATGTCTTTTGAGTGCAAACAGCATTTTATGTATAATATTTTGGTTTATCAGATCTGTGCCCATCGATCTTATGTTCTGTTTTGTGGGATTGCTTCTTTTGAGACTTACAAGCAACCTCTGTGGAAAAGTGTCAGTAAGCAGTGTAAGTACATTAGGAAGCCTAATTAAATGGGTAGGGTAAGTTAATCCGTCACTGTGAACCCCGACAAGATTTAAAACAACAGAGGAATCACGATTTCTATAATTCCTACACTACTGAAATGATTACTTACCAAATGTCAGACCTGCATTTTCTTCGGCTTTTCAAATCGCCATCCAGTGTGTAATCCGATTGGCCTAAACAGGTACACTATCAAATGGCGTGTTTTACTGTGGAGAAACTGAAAATGACGGTTTTAAAGTGGAAATACCCGGACCCCACACCTTTATAATGTAATACAGGCGTAGGATAAAAAATTTAATATGTTAATTCGAGTACCATCTTGTCACGAGCCGCGGCGGTGCTCACAGCCGCCGCGGCTCGCTTCCTACCTGCTCCAGTGTCCCGGCCGTCACCATGACGACCGGGACGTCACTTCCCCTTCCTACCCTAAGGCAACGGCCGGACGCCTGTTACATAGCGCTGCGTCCCGGCGCTGTTGGAAGCCGGGCGCATGCGCAAAAGTGGACACAGCCTGTGGGCTAATTAGGGGACTAGTTACAGGCATTAGCCTGCATCTGGGTGCACCTATCAGGGATTAGTCCTGATTGGTCTGGTGCTATGTTCTCATTAGTCTGCAGGGGTGCATGTAAGTTTTGATTGGGCCAACTATGTATTTAAGGCAATGAGGTCTGCTGCCTCATTGCCGGTTATAGCGTTCTGTCCTCAGTCCTGCTGCCTGCTTGTGCTATCCATTTAGGTTCCTGTTACCTTAGATTTGACCACCCGTGTTTGACCCCTGCTTGTTATTGGACCTTTGACCCTTCTCTTCTGACCTTGACCTTTTGCCTGGAATTCGGATTTCGCTTCTCTGCCTGTGAGTTTGACCCTTTTGCTTGCCCTTGGATATTGCTTCTGTGCCTGTGACCTTTGGACCTTGGATTTCTCTTATACTACAGTCCACCAATCACTCCACTTCTGGGAAACTCCTTTAAGTCAGTATACGCTACTCGACCCTCAGTCGGCCCGCAGCCCAGTCTGTCCCCACCACTAGGGGCTCCAGCGAACACCTGGCCTTCTGAGTAGTTCCCGAGTTTCACTGTACTGACTTGGGAGTTCCTAACACATCTTTTGTTCTTAAAGACATTCAGTCTAATATCTCCCAATTTATTTGGTCGAAAAGATATCCGAGAGTCTGGCAAAATGTCCTATATCGTCACTCTATGGATGGCTGTTTGGGCCTCCCCTGTTTACATAAATATTACTTATCAGCCCATCTCACTCAAGCTGTTCTAGCTCATGCTAACCCTCAAACTAGAATTTGGATAGATATAGAAGCTGATCTCCTTCAGATGTTTTTGCCTTGCTCATTATTTTGGTTAGACTCCAAACACCAGACCCCCTTCATAGCCTCATGCATAGCATAGCAATATGCTTCTCCCTGTCATTGTGGAAATACTGCACTCAAATTTTCAAACTTATCTATAATCCAAAGAGGGTGTTCCCCCTCTGTAACAAAATCTCTCATTCCCCCTTGAACTCAACCTTAAGACTTTTTGCACACTGGGCAAAACATAATTTTAAATTCCTCCCTGACACTGTACCGATGGGCCTTTTCCCCGACTTCCCTGAGCTTCGTGATCGTCTCAATTTGCCTCCCTCAGCTTTCCTCAATTTCTTCAAATTCGTCAACGCGTTCCCTGCTGCCCTTCCCCACTAGAAACTTTCTGCTTACTTAGGTCTTCCTCCAAGGGCCTCGTTTCCACCTTCTATTCCATTTTAATGCACCATAACTTACATGATAAAGATTCACACGAGCTACACAATGCGCGGAGAACATGGATGAGACTCTCGAACTCGATGAATGGAAAGCTATCAGAGAATCAGTAACTAAGTTTTCAATATGCTCCGGAATAAAAAAAAAAAATTGTACAAATTACTATTCCATTGGTATTTAGTCCCCTCCTTGACTGAAGACTGTTTTATCCGAACTCATCTGACTTTTACTGGCGAGGTTGCGGTCAAAGTGTCACTCTGTCCCGCGTTTGGTGGAACTGCCCCAAAATTATCCCCTTTTGGCGTGCAATAGCTGACCTAATTTGTAAAATTACGCAACTCCAAATCCCATTTCATATATCCTATTTTCTCCTCCCGTGTCTGCCTCCTGGAGTCCAGAGAGTTATATGGAAACTCCACCCCACATCCTCACAGCTGCTAGATGTTTAATTGCCCGGAATTGGAAACAAACAACAAACAGAAATCCCTACTATCTCAACTTTGATCAACAATATTTGACAGATCAACAAATTGGAACATATTACCAGTATAATTAATGATCGTTCCAATCAATTTGTATCAACTTGGTGTTCCCTTGGTAACTATTTTGCTTCTTGTTTTCTATGTCTCTCAATCTTATTGTTTTTTGAATGCTTTGAGAGTTTGTATTCCTCTACAATACTAAGCTTTTTCTACTTCCCCATCTTCTCTTATCTGCCCCTTACTAACACACCCTACTTTCCATCTCTTTTCCAGCTGTCCCCCCTCTTGTCTTTTCCCTGAAACATTTTGCTTCACAGACATCGATCTCGAATAAATTTTAATTTTTATCCACATGGTTCTGTTATTCATTGATATTATGTCATATTATAAGATAAAAAAAAATGTATTTCACGTTATTTACTTGTTTTTGTTTTTTTTTGCAAAATTCTTACAAGGTTAGTTTGCCATCTTTTGCAAATATTATCTGCCTTTGTTTTCTCAAGTGTCATTTTAGAAGAGACAGCATGTAGGGTGGAGGTTAGCTGCGGTACTCTGTTGATAAAATAGCATTCAGGGTGAACCAAGAACATAGAAAAGCAATAGAATTATTTTATTATGGTAGATCAGTCCTGTAGAGAATAGTCAGCTTCAAATGGTTGCACACCTCAAAAATAGCTATATATTCTAATATTATCTAATTTTCAATACTTTATATTTTGGAGGGGTCATTCAGTGAAATCTATATTTAAAGAAGACTGTTAGTGAGGGTCAGCAAGCAGCACCACACCCCCAAAAAAAGCTATTTATTCTAATCTTTTATATTTTTCAATACTTGTATATTTTGGAAGGGTCATTCAGTGAAATCTATATTTACAGAAGGCAGTTAGTGAGGGTCAGCACGCAGCTAGACCCCCCAAAAAAGGCTATATATTCTAATATTTTCTATTTTTGAATACTTGTCCATTTTTAAAGGGTCATTCAGTGAAATCTATATTTACATAAAGGGAATTTGTAAGGGTCAGCACGCAGCAGCACACCCCAAAAAAAGCTATATATTCTAATCTATTTTATATTTTAATACTTCTATATTTTGAAAAACTCATTCAGCTAAATCTATATTGAAAAAAGGCTGTTTGTGTGTGAGGGGCAGCATCAGATGCACACACCAAAAAAGTAAACAGGGTCTTCCTGTTTTTGACTCAACGTACAACGCCGCACAACGCCGATTAAATATAAAACTTGCTTGTTAAAAGCATATTGTGGAACAGTGTTCTAAGAATTATAAGATATAATTCATTCTTTTCCCTATCTCATTGGGCGTTCCTCTGGTGTGGTGGCAGGCATATACAAGTAGCTACAATCTATTCAAGTAGCATTACTCCTCTTGGTAACCATGGATCACTGTACAGATAAGGAGCAGCCCACTACCAGTACTTGCGGTAGTAATAATGTTATGACCTCTACTAGTATAAAAGGTAATGTGAGAAGAAAGTTGACGAAAGCATCCTCAAAATCCATGCACTATTTGTCAAATTCAATCTCTTAGAACCCAACAGCTCTTGATGTAAGGATGAGAATTAAGAGGGAATTATCTGATGAAGGCGGTGATTTATTAAAAAAAAGGAAAGTAACTAACATTCCATATAACACTTTTTGCTAGTAGGAGTCCTGCTACTGCTGGTACTGGTATACACACTAAATTGGCAATACCAAAGAAAGTGCACACTGCAGTCGTGAATTTTCCTTAACTTCACATTCACCACTTTGTCGCTCAGAGTGTACGTCTGATACTGACACCTCCAAAACAGGCAAGTCAGTGCCTGAGGATAACACAGAGGCTGAAGAATAACTTGAGCATTTACAGAATCCTGAGTAGAGTCTAAACAGGGTAACCATGAATGCTACATGTGAGTCTGAGGTTTCAGATTCAGACACTGTAATAACAGAGCAGCCTCAACTATTTGAAAATATGAGGATGGGTATTAGTATTAGTAGTATAAGTCTTGATGACGATTTACCCATAGAAAGTGCAAATGTGCAAGAGGTTGAGGGGGATATTTTTGGATCTGAAAGTGAATGTGTTTTACATGGCTGATATAATGAGGAGGAGGATGATGATTGTGTTGAAGTAAGGCAGCCACCAGCGTTATCACAGCAGTTGCCCATGATAAGTGCATTATCATGCCAGAGCATAAGACTAAAAAAAAACATCTTGTGTTTGGAAATAATTTTATCCAAACCCAGAAAACATTTGTCAAGGCATCTTTAGCCTTTGTCAGACCAAAATAAGTAGAGGTGGGGACATTGAACATCTAGGCACCTCCTCCCTGTTACATCATTTTCAGCGAGTTCATCCAAGTGGACAATAATCCTTTTGCCTAGGCTTGAACAAAGGACTAGTCTGCAAGATAAGGAAACCATGCTGGCAGACATTTTAACTACTTGCAAATAGAATATATACAAGTTTAAATATGACTGACAAATATGGGGAACCAGAAGGCTAGAAAAAGTACATGTTTTTATAGTCCACATGTGAGAAACGAGGTGCAGACTGGTTGAGGTGATATTAATACCTCGTTTCACCACAATGGGTACTAGTGAACAATAGTTGGGCAGAGTGGATAACAATTAGTGAACAGCAGTATTGCATTGTGGATGGATATAAGTGAGCAGTAGTCATGCATTATTGACTTATATTGGTAATGATAAACATGAATTGTCCAGGGTTTCTAACACTCCATCATAGCATGCTGGGAAAGAATAAACTTGCCATGCGGAAAATAAAATGCTTACTGTGCACAATATGGTAAAATGTAAACATTTTGCAGACCCAATTATACATTATATTACACAGCCCTATTCTCACTACATACATTTTCAAAATGCCCAGTATATACATGTCTATGATCAGTGTACACTTCCCCACTGTTCAGTACATGCATATTCATAATCACCATAAATATTCCCAAAAACCTGTTCTGTTATTGATTATTGATTATAATGGTACAATTGTCTCACAAAGTGAAACAATTAGCCGACATTAGATATAAAAAATACTACCTGTAACTAATGACACCTCAGGTTGCATCCTGGTAATATCTGGCAATGAATCCCGAATTTTGAGCAAATATATATATATATATATAATATCTTTGAAAAAACATAATCACTAAGTGATTCTATATCGAATCTCAATGTGTGTGTCTCATAGTGGCACCACTGTGCGAATTAGCGTGTCTGGTATTGGTTGTGTTAGGGATATAAGCTATGGATTGGCATTGCCCTTTAGACTTAATGAAACCTCAGTTTCGACAAATGATGCTTCACAACTGCACATTTCTTGAGCTACTTTTCTATTGAAAAGAGTAGAGTACATTTGATCTTACAACTGACTAAGGATAAGAGTGTAATTGCTGTTTTCAGATACTTGTGACATTACTCCCACTACTTGGGTGGGGTGGAAATACAGACATGATTTTTCCTATATGGGGCATTGTGTTGTACATGATGCTTTCTGTATTGTATGGTGGTCACTAGGATGTTCTCTGTATTGTATATCACCAGTATGCTCTCTGTATTGTTTAACAGTTACAACGATGCTCTCTGCATTGTATATCTTTTATAAATTTAACCTCATTTATCAAACTCCCATTGTCCCATAGATTGTAAGCTTGCGAGCAGGGCCTTCTCACCTCTTTGTCTGTTTTGCCCAGTTTGTTTAATAGTTTACTATGTTTGTCCCTAACTCTAAAGCGCTACGGAATATGTTGGCGTTATATAAATAAATGATGATGATGATGATATATCACTAGGATGTTCTTTGTATTGTATATCTATCCATAGTACTGGGCAAATTATTATAAATAGATGTATAATATCTGTTTTGTTTTACTTACAATACATCCATGTTGTTACCCCTTGAGAAGTCAATGTTCTGTCTCCTGTAAAAATTGACATCATTTACTTCTCACTAATTTGACTGATACAATTTTTACATACAGTCTATATTAATTGATATAATTTATATGCATATTCTCTTTTGTCATCATTCATTGTCAGTAAAATAATATCATTTTGACTTTCAACTGTGCTGATTCCATCATAATAGTTGCAAAAAAGTTGTACACCGCACCAATCAAGGTCAACCGCCCCCCAAAAACAATTTGTAACAATACTCCACCTCAAATAGGTGATGGGAGGGGGGTGCATCCTGACATAAATATGTCTCACTGAGAGTGAGAGGAGAAAAAAAATGTGTAAATATAGGCCACCCCATGACTGATACTTCTCAATTATATAAAATATTATTGCTTTATTGCTTTGTGATATGCATAAAAAATTCCTGCAACTAATGTGTGGAAATCTAAATGGACACATTAACTCCTTGTAATATGTCATGCTAGTAAACTTTTGCTACTGTTTATTAGGATACAGCAATCGCAATACAGGGTAAATCAAATCATTAATTCACATGTGACCAAATCAGTGAATAACATTAGTGCCCATAAGGGTTATACTACAATGCTTGGCCGCTGTCTGGATATAACAACATGGAGATTATGTAATCATTGCCAAATAACTGCAACTTAAATGCAAAAATTCAAGTGGGAGGTCATAATCTCCTATAAGATATAATATTCTTGACAATCTTTGCTAATATTCACTAGGACATAGCAATATTTATCTAGGCTAAACTAAGTAATACGACTTTACCCATACTAATGAAACGCTGCAAATTTCTATTATGTTTAGAATAAATATATACAACACACATGGGTGACAATAATTTTTTATTGAATAATTAAGCATTGTGGCACAACCTATGTAAAAAAGTAGGAGGAGCTTCAACCAAACTAAGAACATCATTGAGGTAGCAAAGTGGCTGGCAGCCAATAACTGCTATTTTAACAGGTATTATAGTTTAAATCATGGACAATTAATTCTTTAATTTCTATTTTTATATTTCGCTAGTAAACATCCCATTAGTAGAAATTTTAAAAGGAATTTATAAATGTATATCAATAAAGCAATTATGCATATTTTATATAATTGAGAATTTTCAGTCATGAAGTATCCTATATATTCACATTTTATTTCCATCAGGATAGTCCCAATTGTGAGGGACTGGAATCCTCAGTCAGGAGCTTAAACAACAATTGGGAGGTATTTTCCACTATTTAATTCTTTACATGCTGCGCGACCCAGTTAGTGGTTTATGCCTCATACAGTATGTGGGTAGAGGAGAGATATACTGAGGTTGTTGGAGGGAAACTCTACCTATGCCTCAGATGATGCTGGTCACCCCCGATTATTGGCATACTGCTGCTCACCATAGGTCTTTAATAATATCCTGCACATGTTGCTTCTCTTCTGGTCCTGGGGTAGAAATGTGGAAGATAGCTCAGTTTTTTATATGATTTAATATGTGAATTTTCAAAAGGGCTTTTTTAAGACTATTTGAAGAACAAAAATTCAGAATGAAGAGGATACAACTTTCTAACCTTTGTGTTAGATATGTGTTTGAATTAGTGCATTAAATCACCAATGCCATGTACATACAAAGTATATTCAACTAATGAATATGCCACCTTCCATACCCTGTCCTAATGGAAAGTCTAGATGACAGACATGAGATTATATCACAGACACATATACAATACTATTATATAAATACATACTTATACTAACTTTGTACATTTCTATCTTCAGCAAAACGATGGTTAGTTGGAGAAATAGGCCAATGCAAGGGCTAAAATAAATAAAGACATAAATAAATAAAATATAACAAACAGGGAATTCAAAATGTTTTATTGAATGAAAAAAACAAGAATTTTTTTCTGCTGTTTTAATACATATGATGGACACGTCTGAAGGAACCAATTCTGGGGCTTGTGGCTCCCCAATCAGTGTATCTTCTGTATTCTCCAGGTCTCAGATAAAACTGACGTCCCCTGTAGTTGGGCTCTTCATAGAACATCCAGTACCCATCTTGTATATGAGCAGAGTGGATATCATTGTAACGGAATCTCTCATTGACATTATGACAATCTTCATTGAATTCCATCATCTGACCTCTGAAGTCATCTTTCTCATAGATCCTGACTCTGAATGAACCTTGGTGCTGCCATAATAATATTAAAAATGACAATTATATTATGTTTTAAATGTAATCCATTTCAGAAGATAATACACAGTAAATATATAACACAATTGTAAGTTTCCTTAATTTTCACACTTTGGGGTATATTAACTAAACTGCGGGTTTGAAAAAGTGGAGATGTTGCCTATGGCAACCAATCAGATTCTAGCTGTCATTTTGTAGAATGCAGCAAATAAATGAAAGCTAGAATCTGATTGGTTGCCATAGGCAACATATCCACTTTTTCAAACCCGCCGTTTAGTAAATCTAGCCTTTTGTCTTTTTAAGCACCAAGTCAATTAGTTTTGTTCAACAATTTATTAAATGTTAACATGTCGTATTTTAAGAGACCTTACTAAATAAAAATGATTACCAGTTACCTGTGGGCTTAGGCGGCAAGACCGAATGGAGTCATTGTAACCCATCCATTGCTGGAATTCAGGGTACTCTCCTCTATGGAGGAAGTACTGGTGTCCTCTGTAGTTGGGGTGTTCATACAGGATCCAGTTTCCACTGTCCACACGAATGGAGTTACAGCGTCTAAAATATGAGGACATGTCTGGACACTCAGAGTTGCACTCATAGGAGCGACCCTGGAAGTTCCTGTCCTCGTAGAAAATGATCTGTAAAAAAAACAAATAGTAATATTCTTTTTAAAAATTGGAAATATTTACATTGCATTAATAAAACAATCCTGTAGAACACAAATTCTAAAATCAGACTGTTGTCAGTTCTGTCTAAGATAAATCACTTTTAGTAATTGAATGGAAAACATGTATATGACATTAGGGATATTTTACCTTTCCCATGTTGTTGGTTTAAATGTGTTCTAGTGAACTGTGTATTCAGGGCATGAGGAATGGGAGCTTTATATACACAATTTTTCTTCTGTAAGCAGAAGTATACTGACTTGTCGTTCTATGTGACTATTGTTCTTTTATGTTCGCTGGCATTATTCCAAAGCATTGCTTAGAATGCTAAAAACATTTAAGTTAAACCTTTCACAACCACATGAATGATCCTGATTGTTGTATTTCATGAACACTGCATTTTCATTTAGGTCATTTTAAAACCAAGACACATACTCCTAATCTTGTAGCTTCTACCATTTTCCAGTACACACTGGTCACAATCCACAATAAGCCATTTTCACATATAGGATATATGAAAATGTGGATCATTTCTATAATTCGAGTGACAATATTTATAACTAAAATATTTTATATACGGGAGCTTAGAAATGTACTCATTTCCATCACATGGTACATTTACATAGCTTAATAATATTAATCATCGTCTGCATCACATTCATCATTAAAGTTTTATATTTCACTTCCAGATATTTTTCATTTCAGTGACATAGACATAGAACTTTTGCAATGTAGGAATGATGTTAATATCCTGTGGTTTAACTCTTTATGTATTAGTAATATAGCTCCACCATTATATAAAATGTATTGTATTTAGAATGTGGAGTTGAGTCATGCGGGGTATGGGGACATTGCCACTCTGGTGCGAAATATTGTGGAATCAATTGGGGCGAAGAATGTCTGTGCTGGTAAAATGGGATCTTGAGAGGATTGTGATGTTGAAGTAGCTCCAAATTGTCTTGAATCCTTTCCATTTTTAGAGCCAGGTCGGTAGGTAACATGGAAGTTGAAGCGAGCAAAGAACAATGCCCATTAAGCTTGTCACCGTAATAAACGCCACGTGGTCTGTATATATGGTCATCAGAATGTGTGATTCTTGAGTAAATGGCGCCATTTGCAGAAAATCATCTTGATGGCTAATAGTTCTCTGGCTCCAATACTATAGTGGTATTTATTGGTAGGAAGCAATTTGAAAAAAAAGGCACAATTTCGGAAGATAATTTTGTACCCCCTCTGCTGCTATAGGACAGCTCCCATAGTCGCATCAGATGCATCAACCTTCAAGATCCAGTTGTAGGAGGATTACATGGTGTTTAAAGTTTTGATACCAGGTTCTAAACGCAGTTTTCCATTCATCACCCACTTTAACTTACTTGACCAGATTAAATGCCGCTCTGTGGTTGAGTTTAGTAAATATGGTGGCTGTGAGTACTCTTTCTAGTGAACCGTGGGATTGGAGAAACACAATATTAGTTGTGTATATTTATTTTATTTAGTGCTATATAGTCAACACAAAGCTGAAGATCTTTTTTCTTAACAAAGAATATAGGAGCTCCTGCCGGAGAGATGGAATACCGAATAAAACCTTTTTTAAGATTTTCATTCAGATATTGTTTTAGGACTTTCAATTATGGTTCTCATAGAGTGAAGATTTGTCATACAGATATTTATGTGCCAGGTAACAAAAAATGTATATACTTAAGACGGTGCTTGTATGCATTTCCCTTATGGAAACCATTGGACTAAAGTGATTGGCACTTCCACAAAACAAGCTTAATTTATTTACATGCTGTCAGCACCTCTCTTTTTTGTCTATAAGACCCGAACTGCCAATATTTTATAGGTTCTTGCACTTTTGCCCATGTGCATGCTGCCACTTATAGTGCTACAAATTTGTGCTGTAAATGGTATCCCTATCTGGAAATATTAAGTGTTAAAACTTTAGAGAACAATTCTTATTGCCCCATTGGTAATGGAATAGTAGGCAACTATAATATAATAAAATAAAATAAAAAAATGCTTACATATAATCATAAATTAAGTTTCGGCCACTAATTTATTCATAAAATAACATGGCCCCTGTATGAAATTAATGATATTTTTTGCCTACCTAATCAAAAATTCATGTTTACCCTCAAAATTAAAACTTGTATTGTGCCTTTTGTTATGTTATTATTAGCCAGCAGTGGAAAGCTGTTTGCTAATCATGCCTATCAAAAGCAGTGTGTTGATTCTGGTAATTGTCACAGCAATCTTGGGCGAGTTTGCAAAATCTCACCTTCATACATATGACAAATGTATTGTTAGAATAACCAAAAGTAGGGATTTGTAGAGTGTCGATTTTGGGTATATAACTTTACTCGTGATTTACTATCAACTCGTACTTTCATACATTATCGGTTTCAAACTCACCCAAGAAAATCTCTGAAAAAAGACAAATCACAGCTTGATACATTTTGTCCTAGATGTTACTGGATTTTACTCATATCAAAGGATTGTTGTTTTAATCAATAAGACATTATGATTGACTCAAGAAATAGATAAAAATAGCTGAAGTACCCGGCAATGCTTTTTATAAGTTATCTTTCTGATTTTCTTACAGTATAGATTATTTTGTCAAATTAACTCCACCTAGCTATTTCAATTTTTAGTCTTATCATTATCTATATCATCTTCTTTTCTATTATCTTTATGTTTATTACTGGCTGAAGTATATGACGTTGCAAGGGTTTAAATATTCAAGCTATTAACTTAAAAATGATTTGGATTTAACTGTCAACATTTTAAAACTAATTAGCAGCTTAGAAGCTCTCCCAACACACCCATTAGGTAGCTGCCCAGTGTCTTGTTTGTTTTTATAATAAATGTCATCCAAATCCATCCAGAACAGGCTCTCTGGGTCAAAGTTTTGGCCAATAGAAAGTCGACAGGGACCTCAATCCTCTGGTATGTATCCTATGATCCAATTTATTTTACCAGTCTGTGAAGTTTTCATTCATATTCATCCAAAAGAAGGCTCAGAGCAGGCTCCCCGGGTCAAAGTTCTGCCCAGCGTGCACCAACGTGCATTCCGACGGGGACTCTAACCCACTTGAATTATTACTTGTTGTGACCCTTGGCTTTGATTTGGACTCTGCTGAATTGCCTGTTTCAATGACCTTTTGGACTTGTTTCCTGTACATTCCTGTTTGCCGCCAGTCCTGACCCATCTGTCCCTGACTATCCTGTCTGCTACGGACCCTTGACCCTGGCCTGTCTACTGACTACTTGCTAGCATCCAGATTAGCTCCTCCTACCTATCCGCTGTGGTGTTGCTCATAAACTTGCACTACACATTGTTAAGACCTGGGGGCATCCAAGTACCTGTGAGTGCCACTAGTTCTACGGGAAAAGCGGCTGCTATAGGTGAAAACCACTACCGCTAGTTCTGTAACTTTATGACAAGGCTGCCAGCATAGCAAAAACAAACAAACCAACTTCATTCAGTGGAATGCTCAGTACAGGCTCCCAGGGTCAAAGCTCTGCCTGCCCAGCGTACACCAATGGGAGGTCTGACTGGGACCTCAACCACCTGTTATGTCTTCTGGGCTCCAATGCTACCAGTCTGTGAAGTTTTTATTCCAAATCCACCCAGTGGAAGCTCAGAACAGGCTCCCCGGAACAATGTTATGCCAAGCATACACCAATGGGAAGTTGGGCAGGGTCCTTAACCTTCTTAAAACCTGGCCAGGATCCAAATGTAGTGTCTCACATTGGTTTCATCCCAATCAGTGCAGGGGTGACCGAATGCATAACCAGACAGACAAACAAACCAAATCAATCTAATAGAAGACCTAGAACAGGCTCCCTGGGTCAAAGTTCTGGCCAACATATACCAAGGGGTGGTTCAACTGGCATTCTAACCCCCTTAAAACCTGCCCAGGATCCAAATGGACCACATCACGGTGGATTCATTCCAATCGGTGAAGGGGTGTCCAAATGCAATCAAACCAAACCCATCCAGTGGGGGGCCCAGAACATTCTGCTGAGGTCAATGCTCTGGCAACATACACCAACGGGAGGTCCGACTGAGACCTACACACCCTAGTATGTCTTCTGGGATCCAATGTTAAAAGTCTTTTGAAATTTTTGTCCAAATCTATCCAGTGAAGGGCTCAGATCAGGCTCCATGGGTTAATGCTCTGGCCAGTCTTCACCAGCAGTAGGTCCTTCCAGTTCCCTATACCCATTAAAATCTGTAAAGGATCCACCTTGCATTGGTTTCATCAAAATCAGTGCAGAGGCGTCGAAGATAATAACCTACAAACAAACAATCAAACTTCTTCTTTTACATATATAGATATAGATGTTTTCAAAATCCATTCAGTAGAAGGCTCAGAACAAGCTCCCCGGGTTAAAGTTCTGCATAATGTACACCAACTGGAGGTCCAACATGGACCCTAACCCTCTTAAAACCTGTCAAGGATCCAACTGGGCCACCTCCCATTTGTTTCTTTCTGACCAGTGAAGGAGTGTTGAAGATAATTGCCAACAAAGAAACAAACAAATTTCTTATTTTATATATAAAAATGTTTTCCAAATCTTTTTCGTGCAACAACCTCCCTTGGTCAAAGTTCTTGCCAGCGAGAGGTCTGACCAGGATCTCAACCCCCTAGCATGTATTTTGAGATCCAATATTACCAGTCTGTGAAGATATGATCCAAGTCGGACCAGGACCCTAACCTCCCCTAAAACCTGGCCAGGATCCAAATAGACTGGCTCGCAATGATTTCATGCCAATCGGTGCAGAGGTGTCAGAATGCATAACCGGACAAACAAACCAAATCCATTCAGTGGAAGGCTCAGTACAGACTCCCAAGGTCAAAACTCTGCCCAGTATATACCAATGGGAGGTCTGACTAGGACCTCAATCCCCTGCTATGTCTTCTGGGATCCAATTTTAACATTCCTTGAACTTTTCATCCAAATACATCCAGTGGAAGCTCAGAACAGGTTCTCTGGGTTAACGTTCTGCCCAGAGTACACCTGCGAAAGGTCTGACAGTGACTTTAATTCCCTGACAACCTGGCCAGAGTTCAACTGGACTACCTTGTATTAGTTTCATTCCAATTGGTGTAGGGGAGTCCCAATGCATAACTGGACAAACAAACAAACCAAATCCATCTAGGAGAAAGCCTAGAATAGGCTCCCTGGGTAAAAGTTCTGGCCAACATATACCAACTAGGAGGTTCGACTGGGAGCCCAACCCCCTTAACACCTGCCCAGGTTCCAAATGGACCACCTCGCATTGGTTTCATCCCATCGGTGCAGGGAAGTCTGACTGAAAGCAGGACAGAATCAAAACAAATCAAATCAATCCAGTAGAAGGCCCAGAACAGGCTTCCCGGTTCAAGTTCTGGCCAGTGTACACCAACAGAATATCTGACTGGTACCGCAACCTCCTGGTATATCTTTTGGGATCCAATGATACCAGTTAGTGAAGTTTTTGTTCAAATCCATTCAGTGGAAGGTTTTGAACAGGCTCTCCGGGACAAAGTTCTGAAGAGCGTACACCACCGGGAGGTCTAACTGGTACCTAAATCTGCCCAGGATCCAACTGGACCAATTCACATTGGTTTCATCCCAATCTGTGCAATGGTGTCAGAATGTAAACAAACCAAATCCATCCAGTGGAGGGCCCAGAACAAGTTCCCTGGGTCAAAGATCTGTAAATAATAATGGTGATCCTAAGTTGTTTTAAATTCTAATTATTTTAAAGAAAAATGCATTCTAAATTTGAGGAAACTGTTGAAATTAGAGATATAAATTTTATCTGTCTTCAAAATAATGTAACATTAAGAAAAAAATCTGTTTGGTAATAATTTATATTTTAGTTTATTTTTTTTTTAAAGCAAAACAGTTTAATCACTTAATAGTTGCTGTGGAAATATGTGATCTTTTAAAAAGGATTAAATATTATTATGATACTTATTCATAAAGTAGGTTTTGTACCATGTTTGATTTTTGGTAGGAATACAGCAGAGATTTTATATGTCCTACCATTCTTAAACTGCCGGAATGGTAGGGTACATAAATTAAATATTTATTAACAGAAATATAAAAATGATACTGGAAAATTATATACTAATTGAGAGAGTTTATTTGTCATTTGTAATGACTATAGGTAGAATTGTATTGTTAGCTGCGAGCAGGGCCTTTTCACCTCTTTTACTATTTTACCCAGTTTGTTTATTACTGTGTTGTCCCTAATTGTAAAGCACTATCGAATTTGCTGGCGATATATAAATGAATGATGATGATGATAGTTCAGCAAGTGGAAAACAAAAAAGAATTTAGTTAAATTAAAAAAAACTCTATAGATTGATTAAAATGTGTTTTGTGTGATGAGAATTGATGCTGTCATTTCTTCTTACAGTATGGGTTGGAAAACTACTTGCAGACATCAACTTCTGGTAGAGTGTTTCAACAAATCATGTAACCCTGGTTATGCCGGAAACTTTGGACAGCATATTTCTCATATACCTGATATTCATCTTTTTGGAAAATCTGAAGAAAAATGGACTGAGCAGGATTTTGAACTTGGAACATCAGCTTATGATGCATCAACTAGTTGACGAGTGAGATGTATCAGGGAATGGAATTCATGTCATTAGGATGTTCTTTGTATTGTATGTCTATTATACATTTTATCTGTTATTATCTGTTTTGTTTTACTTACTATACATCCATGTTGTTTCCCCTTGAGGAGCCAATATTCTGTCTCCTGTAAATATTGACATCATTTACTTCTCACTAATTTGACTGATACAATTTTTACATATAGTCGCTTGACTAGATTAATTGATATAATTTATATGCAGTCTCCTGTCTATATTGATTGATAACTATATATGCATTTTCTCTTTTGTCATTATTCATTGTCAGTAAAATAACATCATAATGACTTTCAACTGTGCTGTATCCATCAGGATTGTTGCAAAAAAGTTGTACACCGCACCAAATATGTTTTACTAAGAGTGACAGTAGAAAAGAAAAGGTGTAAATATAGGTCACCCTATGACTAATAATTCTCAAATATATAAAATATGCATAATTGCTTTACTGCTTTATTGCTTTGTGCTATACATTAAAAAATATTGCAAATAATGTGAAGATATCTAAATGGACACATTAACTCCTTGTAATATGTCATCCTAGTAAACTTTTGCTAGTGCTTATTTGGACACAGCAATCGCAATACAGGATAAATTAAATCATTAATTCACATTTGACCAAATCAGTGAAGAACATTAGTGGCCATAAGGGTTATACTAAAACTATTGGCTGCTGTCTGGATACAAGAACATGGAGATTATGTAATCATTACCAAATACCTGCAACTTAAATACAAAATTTCAAGTGGGAGGTCATAATCTCCTATAAGATATAATATTCTTGAAAATCTTTGCTAATATTCACTAGGACATAGCAATCTTTATCTAGGCTAAACTAAGTACTACGACTTTACCCATACTAATGAAATGCTGAAAAATTATATTATGTTTAGAATAAATATATACAAAATACGTGGGTGACAATAATTTTTTATTGAATAATTAAGCATTGTGCCACAACCAATGTAAAAAAGTAGGAGGACCTTCAACCAAAATAGGAACATCATTGAGGTAGCAACGAGGCTGGTAGCCACTGGCTGTTATTTTAACAGGTGTTATAGTTTAAATCATGGAGAATTAATTCTTTAATTTCTCTTTTTATATTTCGCTAGTAAACATCCCTGTATATAGCAATTTTAAAAGGATTTTTTTCATGTATATCTATAAAGCAATTATGTATATTTTATATAACTGATATTTTTCAGTCATGAAGTATCCTAAATATACACATTTTCTTACCATCAAGATAGTCCCAATAATGGGGGACTGGACTCCTCAGTCAGGAGCTTAAACAACAATTGGGAGGTATTTTCCACTATTTATTTCTTTACATGCTGTGCGACCCAGTTAGTGGTGTATGCATCATACAGTTAGTGGACAGAGGAGATGGATATTGAGGTTGTTTGAGGGAAGCTCTACCTTTGCCTCTGATGATGCTGGTCACCCCTATCATTGGCATGATGCTGCTCACCATAGGTCTTTAATAATATCCTGCACATGTTGCTTCTCTTCTGGTCCTGGGGTAGAAATGTGGAAGATAGCTCAGTTTTTTATATGATTTAATATGTGAATTTTCAAAAGGGCTTTTTTAAGACTATTTGAAGAACAAAAATTCAGAATGAAGAGGATACAACTTTGCCATTTCTAACCGTTGTGTTAGATATGTGTTTGAATTAGTGCATTAAATCACCAATGTCATGTACATACTAAGTATATTGAACTAATAAATGTGCCACCTTCCATACCCTGTATTAATGGAAAGTCCAGATGACAAACATGAGATTATATCACAGACACATATACTATACTAATATATAAATACATGCTTATACTAACTTTGTACATTTTTATCTTCAGCAAGACAAGGGTTAGTTGGAGAAAAAGGCCGATGCAAGGGCTAAAATAAAAAAAGATATAAATAAATAAAATATAACAAACAGGGAATTCAAAATGTTTTATTTAATGAAAAAAACAGACATTTTTTCTGCTGTTTTAATACATATGATGGACACGTCTGAAGGAACCAATTCTGGGGCCTGTGGCTCCCCAGTCAGTGTATCTTCTGTATTCTCCAGGTCTCAGATAAAACTGACGTCCCCTGTAGTTGGGCTCTTCATAGAACATCCAGTACCCATCTTGTATGTGAGCAGAGTGGATATCATGGTAACGGAATCTCTCATTGACATTATGACAATCTTCATTGAATTCCATCATCTGACCTCTGAAGTCTTCTTTCTCATAGATCCTGACTCTGAATGAACCTTGGTGCTGTCGTAATAATATTAAACATAACAATTATAATAATTTTTAAATGTAATCCAGTTCAGAGAATAATACACAGTAAATATATAACACAATTGTAAGTTTCCTTAATTTTCAAACTTTTTCTACTTTTTAAGCACTAAGTCAATTAGTTTTGTTCAACAATTTATTAAATGTTAACATGTTGTATTTTAAGAGACCTTACAAAATAAAAATTTCTGCTAGTTACCTGTGGGCTTAGGCGGCAAGACCGAATGGAGTCATTGTAACCCATCCATTGCTGGAATTCAGGGTACTCGCCTCTATGAAGGAAGTACTGGTGTCCTCTGTAGTTGGGGTGTTCATACAGGATCCAGTTTCCACTGTCCACACAAATGGAGTTACAGCGTCTAAAATATGAGGACATATCTGGACATTCAGAGTTGCACTCATAGGAGCGACCCTGGAAGTTCCTGTCCTCGTAGAAAATGATCTGTGAAAAAAACAAATATTAATATTTTTTTTAAAAAATTGGAAATATTTACATTACATCAATAAAACAAATTCTGTAGAACACAAATTCTAAAATAAGACTGTTGTCAGTTCTGTCTAAGATAAATCACTAGGGATTTACCTTTCCCATGTTGTTGGTTTAATTGTGTTCTAGTGAACTGTGTATTTAGGGCATGAGGAAAGGGAGGTTTATATACACAATTTTTCTTCTGTAAGCAGAAGTATACTGACTTGTCGTTCTATGTGACTATTGTTCTTTTATGCTCACTGGCATTATTCCAAAGCATTGCTTGGAATACTAAAAAGCATTTAACCTAAACCTTTCACAACCACATGAATGGTCCCGATTGTTGTGTTTCATGTACACTGCATTTTCATTTAGGTATATTTCAAACCAAGACACATACTCCTGATCTTGTAGCTTCTACCATTTTCCAGTACACAGTGGTCACAATCCCCAATAAGCCATTTTCACATTTTGGATATATGAAAATGTGGATCATTTCTATTATTCGAGTAACAATATTTATAACTAAATGATCTAATATACGGGAGCTTAGAAATGTACTCATTTCCATCTAATGGTACATTTACATAGCTTAATAATATTAATTTTCATCTGCATCACAATCATCACCTGTCAAAGTTTTATATTTCACTTCCAGATATTTTTCATTTCCGTAACATAGACATAGAACTTCTTTGATGTAGGATTCATGTATTCTGTGGATTATCTCTTTATGTATTAGTAATATTGCTCCACCATTATATAAAATGTAATGTATTTAGAACGTGGAGTTTTGTCATGCCGGGTGTGGGGACATTGCCACTCTTGTGCGAAACATTGAGGAATCAATTGGGGGCGAGGAATGTCTGTGTTGGTTAAATGGGATCTTTAGAGGATTGTAATGTTGAAGTAGCTCCAAAATTTCATGAAGCCTTTCCATTTTTATAACTAGGTCGGTAGATAGCATGGAAGTTGAAGCAAGCAAAGAACAATACCCATTTTCCTTGTCAGTGCCATATAGCTTGTCTAGCGCCATTTGCAAAAAAACAACTTAATGGCTAATAGTTCTTTGGCTCCAATGCTATAGTGGCATTTGCTGGTAGGAAGCAATTTGGACAAAAAGGCACAAATTCGTAGGATCATTTTGTTCCCCCCCTGCTGCTATAGGACAGCTCCCTTAGTCGCATCAGAGGCATCAACCTTCAAGAACCAGTTGTAGCAGGATGGATGCTGCAGTGAAAGCATATTTAGTTTAAGGAAAGTCGCCTGAGCAGCTGAGGTCCATTGAAACAAAGTGTTCTTATGTGTTATAATGGTCATGGGATCCACAAAGATTGCAAAAGTTTAGTTTGAACTGTCTGTAGAATTTGGCCTTATTATTGTTGGGTATGGGCGATTATCAATAGCGTTTGTTTTAACTGGAACCATTTGAATACCTTAAAGGGCTATTGCATGTCCTAGAAGTCTATTGATTCCTTCCCACGTGCACTTTCTAGTTCAATGTATAGATGATGTTGCCGAACGTTCTCAATTGCTACCTGTGGGACTGTAAACCTTCAGAGAATGTCAAGATTTATTACAAACAGACAACCAAAAATTGATTCAGCATATTGTTAAATACATAATTGATAAAATTTTAGAAAGTGTTTGAAGCATTTGAAAGTTGAAAAAGCATTACATGGTGTTCAAAGTGTTGGTAACAGGTTCTAAACGCAGTCTTCCATTCATCACCCACTCTTACTTACTTGACCAGATTAAATGTCGCTCTGAGGTTGAGTTTAGTAAATTTGGTACCTGTGAGTACTCTTTCTAGTAACTCGGGGATTAGAGAAACAGAATATTAGTTGTGTATTTTTATTTTATTTAGTGCTGTATAGTCAATACAATCTTAAGATATATAAGACATAAGATCTTTTTTCTTAACAAAGAATATAGGAGCTCCTGCAGGGCAGATGGAATATCAAATAAAACTTTTTTAAGATTTTCATCCAGATATTATTTTAGGACTTTCAATTATGGTTCTGATAGAGTGAAGATTTGTCATACAGATATTTGTGTGCCAGGTAACAAAATAATTATATACTTAAGGCGTAGCTGATATGCATTACCCTTGTGGAAACCATTGGACTAAAGTGATTGGCACTTCCACAAAACAAGATTAAATTATTTACATGCTGTCAGCACCTCTCTTTTTTGTAGATAAGACCCAAAATGCCAATATTGTATAGGTTCTTGCACTTTTGCCCATGTGCATGGTTCCACTTGTAGTGCTACAAATTTGTGCTTTAAATTCTTATTGCCCCATTGGTAATTGAATAGTAGGCCACTATAATATAATAGAATAAAATAAAAAAGTGCTTACATATAATCATTAATTAAGTTTGAGCCAATAATTTATTCAGAAAATAATATGGCCCCCGTAAGCTAATTTGGATTTGGATGACATTTAATATGTTTTTACCTGCCTAATCAAAAAATCATGATTAAAACTTGTAATGTGCCTTCTGTTATGTTATTATTAGCCAACAGTGGAAAGCTGTTTGCTAATATATCCAAAGCAGCTTGTTCATTCTGGAAATGTTCACAGCAATCTTGGGCGAGTTTGCAAAATCGCAGCTTCATACATATGACAAATGTATTGTTAGAATGACCAAAAGTAAGGATGGCGATTTGTACAGTGTCGTTTTTGGGTATATAAACTTACTCGTGATTTACTATAAACTCGTACTTTCATACATCGTCTGCTTAAAAATCACCCAAGAAAATCTCTGAAAAAATACAAATCACAGCTTGATACATTTTGTCCGAGATGTTGCTGTAATTACTCATATCTAGGGATCGTTGTTTTAATCATTGAGACATTATGATTGACTCAAGAAATAGATGAAGCTGAAGTACCTGGCTCTGCTTTTTGTTAGTTATCCTTCCGATTTTCTTACAGTACAGATTATATTGCCAAATGAACTACACCTTGCTAATTTTATTTTTTGACTTATCCTTATCTATATCATCTTCTTTTCTATTATCTTTATGTTTATTACTGGCTGAATACGGCATAGCAAGGGTTTAAATCTTCAAGACATTAAGTTAACAATGAGTTGGATGTAATTGTCAACATTCTAATTAGCAGTTTATAAGCTCTTCCAACACACCCATTAGGTATCCGCCCAGTGTCTTGTTTGTTTTTATATTAAATGTCATCCAAATCATTCCAGAACAGGCTCTATGGGTCAAAGTTTTGACCAACGGAAGGTCGACTGGGACCTCAATCCCCTGGTATGTATCCTGGCATCCAATTTTACAAGTCTGTGAAGTTTTCGTTCAAATCCATCCAGTAGAAGGCTCAGAACAGGATCTTCGGGTAAAAGTTCAGCCCAGCGTACACCAACGGCGGTCCGACTGGGACACTAACACCCTTAAAACCTGGCCAGGATCCATATGGACTGCCTCTTGTTGGTTTCATCCCAATCGGTGCAGGGTCTGTCCAAATGCATAACTGGGAAAAACTGTCACAAGCTAAGTAGATCGTAGCTCGCCTCCCCTGTGTCTCGGCTGTCATAGTAACAGCTGGGACATCACTAGGCACCGGCCGGGATGCTCTCAGTACAAGCAACTAGTGCTCAGCTTCCTCGGGCGGTAGGAGGAGAGCTGAGCTAATTAATTAGGTGGCCCACGGTGGCTAAGTATTACAGTACCACCCCCGCTACTTGATTGGTGTTCTTCTGTATTTCAGGAAGAGAGGGCTTAGATTGCCTGCCAGTTATATTTTCTGAACCCCTAGTTGCTAACCTGCTCCCTGTTCCTGAGCTCTCTGTAGCTGTTTGGATTTATTACTTGTTGTGACCCTTGGCTTGGATTTGGACTCTTCAGAATTTCTTGTTGCCCTGACCTTTTGGACTTGTTTCCTGGACATTCCTGTTTGCCGCCAGTTCTGACCCATCTGTCCCTGACTATTCTGTCTGCTACTTGCCTTTGGCCCTGGCATATCTACTGACTACTCGCTATTATTCGGATTAGCTCCTCCTACCTATTCACTGTCGTGTTGCTCATAAACTTGCACTACACAGAGTTAAGACCTGGGGGCATCCAAGTAACTGTGAGTGCATCTAGTTCTACGAGAAAGGCGGCTGCAATAGTTGAAGACCTCTACCGCTAGTTCTGTAAGTTATGACAAGGTCGCCAGCATAACAATAACAAACAAACAAAATCCATCCAGTGGAATGCTCAATACAGGCTCCCAGGTTCAAAACTCTGCCCAGCATATACCAACTGGAAGTCTGACTGGGACCTCAATTCCCTGCTATGTGTTCTGGGATCCAATGTTACCAGTTCTTGAAGTTTTCATCCAAATACATCCAGTGGAATCTCTGAACAGGTTCTCTGGGTCAACGGTCTGCCCAGAGTACACCTGCGGAAGATCCGACAGTGACTTTAACTCCCTGAAATTCTGGCCAGAGATCAACTGGACTACCTTGCATTAGTTTCAGTCCAATTGGTGTAGGGGAGTCCCAATGCATAACTGGACAAACAAACAAACAAACCAAATCCATCTAGGAGAAGGCCTAGAATAGGCTCCCTGGGTAAAAGTTCTGGTCCAACATATACCAAATGGGAGGTTGGACTGGGAGCCCAACCCCCTTAACACCTGCCCAGGTTCCAAATGGAATGGCGGTCCATTTGGTGCAGGGGAGTCTGAATGAAAGCCGGACAGACAAACAAATCAAATCTATCCAGTAGAAGGCCCAGAACAGGCTCCCCGGTTCAAAGTTCTGGCCAGTGTACTCCAACAGGATATCTGACTGGGACCGTAACCTCCTGGTATATCTTTTGGGATCCAATGATACCAGATAGTGAAGTTTTGGTTCAAATCCATTCAGGGGAAGTTTCTGAACAGGCTCTCCGGGACAAAGTTCTGAAGAGCGTACACCACCGGGAGGTCTAACTGGTACCCTAATCCCCTTAAAATCTGCCCAGGATCCAACTGGACCACTTCACATTGGTTTCATCCCAATCTGTGCAGTGGTGCCCAGAACAAGTTCCCCGGGTCAAAGATCTGTGAATAATAATGGTGATCCTAAGTTGTTTTAAATACTAATTATTTTAAAGAAAAATGCATTCTAAATTTGAGGAAACTGTTGAAATTAAAGATATAAATCTTATCTGTCTTCAAAATAATGTAACATTAAGAAAAAAATCTGTTTGGTAATAATTAATATTTTAGTTTATTCTTTTTTAAAAGCAAAACTGTTTAATCACTTAATAGTTGCTGTGGAAATATGTGATCTTTTAAAAAGGATTAAATATTATTATGATACTTATTCATAAAGTAGGTTTTGTACCATGTTTGATTTTTGGTAGGAATACAGCAGAGATTTTATATGTCCTACCATTCTTAAACTGCCGGAATGGTAGGGTACATAAATTAAATATTTATTAACAGAAATATAAAAATGATACTGGAAAATTATATACTAATTGAGAGAGTTTATTTGTCATTTGTAATGACTATAGGTAGAATTGTATTGTTAGCTGCGAGCAGGGCCTTTTCACCTCTTTTACTATTTTACCCAGTTTGTTTATTACTGTGTTGTCCCTAATTGTAAAGCACTATCGAATTTGCTGGCGATATATAAATAAATGATGATGATAATAGTTCAGCAAGTGGAAAACAAAAAAGAATTTAGTTAAATTAAAAAAAACTCTATAGATTGATTAAAATGTGTTTTGTGTGATGAGAATTGATGCTGTCATTTCTTCTTACAGTATGGGTTGGAAAACTACTTGCAGACATCAACTTCTGGTAGAGTGTTTCAACAAATCATGTAACCCTGGTTATGCCGGAAACTTTGGACAGCATATTTCTCATATACCTGATATTCATCTTTTTGGAAAATCTGAAGAAAAATGGACTGAGCAGGATTTTGAACTTGGAACATCAGCTTATGATGCATCAACTAGTTGACGAGTGAGATGTATCAGGGAATGGAATTCATGTCATTAGGATGTTCTTTGTATTGTATGTCTATTATACATTTTATCTGTTATTATCTGTTTTGTTTTACTTACTATACATCCATGTTGTTTCCCCTTGAGGAGCCAATATTCTGTCTCCTGTAAATATTGACATCATTTACTTCTCACTAATTTGACTGATACAATTTTTACATATAGTCGCTTGACTAGATTAATTGATATAATTTATATGCAGTCTCCTGTCTATATTGATTGATAACTATATATGCATTTTCTCTTTTGTCATTATTCATTGTCAGTAAAATAACATCATAATGACTTTCAACTGTGCTGTATCCATCAGGATTGTTGCAAAAAAGTTGTACACCGCACCAAATATGTTTCACTAAGAGTGACAGTAGAAAAGAAAAGGTGTAAATATAGGTCACCCTATGACTAATAATTCTCAAATATATAAAATATGCATAATTGCTTTACTGCTTTATTGCTTTGTGCTATACATTAAAAAATATTGCAAATAATGTGAAGATATCTAAATGGACACATTAACTCCTTGTAATATGTCATCCTAGTAAACTTTTGCTAGTGCTTATTTGGACACAGCAATCGCAATACAGGATAAATTAAATCATTAATTCACATTTGACCAAATCAGTGAAGAACATTAGTGGCCATAAGGGTTATACTAAAACGATTGGCTGCTGTCTGGATACCAGAACATGGAGATTATGTAATCATTACCAAATACCTGCAACTTAAATACAAAATTTCAAGTGGGAGGTCATAATCTCCTATAAGATATAATATCCTTGAAAATCTTTGCTAATATTCACTAGGACATAGCAATCTTTATCTAGGCTAAACTAAGTACTACGACTTTACCCATACTAATGAAATGCTGAAAAATTATATTATGTTTAGAATAAATATATACAAAATACGTGGGTGACAATAATTTTTTATTGAATAATTAAGCATTGTGCCACAACCAATGTAAAAAAGTAGGAGGACCTTCAACCAAAATAGGAACATCATTGAGGTAGCAATGAGGCTGGTAGCCACTGGCTGTTATTTTAACAGGTGTTATAGTTTAAATCATGGAGAATTAATTCTTTAATTTCTCTTTTTATATTTCGCTAGTAAACATCCCTGTATATAGCAATTTTAAAAGGATTTTTTTCATGTATATCTATAAAGCAATTATGTATATTTTATATAACTGATATTTTTCAGTCATGAAGTATCCTAAATATACACATTTTCTTACCATCGAGATAGTCCCAATATTGGGGGACTGGACTCCTCAGTCAGGAGCTTAAACAACAATTGGGAGGTATTTTCCACTATTTATTTCTTTACATGCTGTGCGACCCAGTTAGTGGTATATGCATCATACAGTTAGTGGACAGAGGAGATGGATATTGAGGTTGTTTGAGGGAAGCTCTACCTTTGCCTCTGATGATGCTGGTCACCCCTATCATTGGCATGATGCTGCTCACCATAGGTCTTTAATAATATCCTGCACATGTTGCTTCTCTTATGGCCCTGGGGTAGAAATGTGGAAGATAGCTCAGTTTTTTATATGATTTAATATGTGAATTTTCAAAAGGGCTTTTTTAAGACTATTTGAAGAACAAAAATTCAGAATAAAGAGGATACAACTTTGCCATTTCTAACCGTTGTGTTAGATATGTGTTTGAATTAGTGCATTAAATCACCAATGTCATGTACATACAAAGTATATTGAACTAATGAATGTGCCACCTTCCATACCCTGTATTAATGGAAAGTCCAGATGACAGACATGAGATTATATCACAGACACATATACTATACTAATATATAAATACATGCTTATACTAACTTTGTACATTTTTATCTTCAGCAAGACAAGGGTTAGTTGGAGAAAAAGGCAGATGCAAGGGCTAAAATAAATAAAGACATAAATAAATAAAATATAACAAACAGGGAATTCAAAATGTTTTATTGAATGAAAAAAACAAGAATTTTTTTCTGCTGTTTTAATACATATGATGGACACGTCTGAAGGAACCAATTCTGGGGCCTGTGGCTCCCCAATCAGTGTATCTTCTGTATTCTCCAGGTCTCAGATAAAACTGACGTCCCCTGTAGTTGGGCTCTTCATAGAACATCCAGTACCCATCTTGTATGTGAGCAGAGTGGATATCATGGTAACGAAATCTCTCATTGACATTATGACAATCTTCATTGAATTCCATCATCTGACCTCTGAAGTCATCTTTCTCATAGATCCTGACTCTGAATGAACCTTGGTGCTGTCGTAATAATATTAAACATAACAATTATAATAATTTTTAAATGTAATCCATTTCAGAGAATAATACACAGTAAATATATAACACAATTGTAAGTTTCCTTAATTTTCAAACTTTTTCTACTTTTTAAGCACTAAGTCAATTAGTTTTGTTCAACAATTTATTAAATGTTAACATGTTGTATTTTAAGAGACCTTACAAAATAAAAATTTCTGCTAGTTACCTGTGGGCTTAGGCGGCAAGACCGAATGGAGTCATTGTAACCCATCCATTGCTGGAATTCAGGGTACTCGCCTCTATGAAGGAAGTACTGGTGTCCTCTGTAGTTGGGGTGTTCATACAGGATCCAGTTTCCACTGTCCACACGAATGGAGTTACAGCGTCTAAAATATGAGGACATATCTGGACATTCAGAGTTGCACTCATAGGAGCGACCCTGGAAGTTCCTGTCCTCGTAGAAAATGATCTGTGAAAAAAACAAATATTAATATTTTTTTTTAAAAATTGGAAATATTTACATTACATCAATAAAACAAATTCTGTAGAACACAAATTCTAAAATAAGACTGTTGTCAGTTCTGTCTAAGATAAATCACTAGGGATTTACCTTTCCCATGTTGTTGGTTTAATTGTGTTCTAGTGAACTGTGTATTTAGGGCATGAGGAAAGGGAGGTTTATATACACAATTTTTCTTCTGTAAGCAGAAGTATACTGACTTGTCGTTCTATGTGACTATTGTTCTTTTATGCTCACTGGCATTATTCCAAAGCATTGCTTGGAATACTAAAAAGCATTTAACCTAAACCTTTCACAACCACATGAATGGTCCCGATTGTTGTGTTTCATGTACACTGCATTTTCATTTAGGTATATTTCAAACCAAGACACATACTCCTGATCTTGTAGCTTCTACCATTTTCCAGTACACAGTGGTCACAATCCCCAATAAGCCATTTTCACATTTTGGATATATGAAAATGTGGATCATTTCTATAATTCGAGTAACAATATTTATAACTAAATGATCTAATATATGGGAGCTTAGAAATGTACTCATTTCCATCTAATGGTACATTTACATAGCTTAATAATATTAATTTTCATCTGCATCAAAATCATCACCTGTCAAAGTTTTATATTTCACTTCCAGATATTTTTCATTTACGTAACATAGACATAGAACTTCTTTGATGTAGGATTCATGTATTCTGTGGATTATCTCTTTATGTATTAGTAATATTGCTCCACCATTATATAAAATGTAATGTATTTAGAACGTGGAGTTTTGTCATGCCGGGTGTGGGGACATTGCCACTCTTGTGCGAAACATTGAGGAATCAATTGGGGGCGAGGAATGTCTGTGTTGGTTAAATGGGATCTTTAGAGGATTGTAATGTTGAAGTAGCTCCAAAATTTCATGAAGCCTTTCCATTTTTATAACTAGGTCGGTAGATAGCATGGAAGTTGAAGCAAGCAAAGAACAATACCCATTTTCCTTGTCAGTGCCATATAGCTTGTCTAGCGCCATTTGCAAAAAAACAACTTAATGGCTAATAGTTCTTTGGCTCCAATGCTATAGTGGCATTTGCTGGTAGGAAGCAATTTGGACAAAAAGGCAGAAATTCGTAGGATCATTTTGTTCCCCCCCTGCTGCTATAGGACAGCTCCCTTAGTCGCATCAGAGGCATCAACCTTCAAGAACCAGTTGTAGCAGGATGGATGCTGCAGTGAAAGCATATTTAGTTTAAGGAAAGTCGCCTGAGCAGCTGAGGTCCATTGAAACAAAGTGTTCTTATGTGTTATAATGGTCATGGGATCCACAAAGATTGCAAAAGTTTAGTTTGAACTGTCTGTAGAATTTGGCCTTATTATTGTTGGGTATGGGCGATTATCAATAGCGTTTGTTTTAACTGGAACCATTTGAATACCTTAAAGGGCTATTGCATGTCCTAGAAGTCTATTGATTCCTTCCCACGTGCACTTTCTAGTTCAATGTATAGATGATGTTGCCGAACGTTCTCAATTGCTACCTGTGGGACTGTAAACCTTCAGAGAATGTCAAGATTTATTACAAACAGACAACCAAAAATTGATTCAGCATATTGTTGAATACATAATTGATAAAATTTTAGAAAGTGTTTGAAGCATTTGAAAGTTGAAAAAGCATTACATGGTGTTCAAAGTGTTGGTAACAGGTTCTAAACGCAGTCTTCCATTCATCACCCACTCTTACTTACTTGACCAGATTAAATGTCGCTCTGAGGTTGAGTTTAGTAAATTTGGTACCTGTGAGTACTCTTTCTAGTAACTCGGGGATTAGAGAAACAGAATATTAGTTGTGTATTTTTATTTTATTTAGTGCTGTATAGTCAATACAATCTTAAGATATATAAGACATAAGATCTTTTTTCTTAACAAAGAATATAGGAGCTCCTGCAGGGCAGATGGAATATCAAATAAAACTTTTTTAAGATTTTCATCCAGATATTATTTTAGGACTTTCAATTATGGTTCTGATAGAGTGAAGATTTGTCATACAGATATTTGTGTGTCAGGTAACAAAATAATTATATACTTAAGGCGTAGCTGATATGCATTACCCTTGTGGAAACCATTGGACTAAAGTGATTGGCACTTCCACAAAACAAGATTAAATTATTTACATGCTGTCAGCACCTCTCTTTTTTGTAGATAAGACCGAAACTGCCAATATTGTATAGGTTCTTGCACTTTTGCCCATGTGCATGGTTCCACTTGTAGTGCTACAAATTTGTGCTTTAAATTCTTATTGCCCCATTGGTAATTGAATAGTAGGCCACTATAATATAATAGAATAAAATAAAAAAGTGCTTACATATAATCATTAATTAAGTTTGAGCCAATAATTTATTCAGAAAATAATATGGCCCCCGTAAGCTAATTTGGATTTGGATGACATTTAATATGTTTTTACCTGCCTAATCAAAAAATCATGATTAAAACTTGTATTGTGCCTTCTGTTATGTTATTATTAGCCAACAGTGGAAAGCTGTTTGCTAATATATCCAAAGCAGCTTGTTCATTCTGGAAATGTTCACAGCAATCTTGGGCGAGTTTGCAAAATCGCAGCTTCATACATATGACAAATGTATTGTTAGAATGACCAAAAGTAAGGATGGCGATTTGTACAGTGTCGTTTTTGGGTATATAAACTTACTCGTGATTTACTATAAACTCGTACTTTCATACATCGTCTGCTTAAAAATCACCCAAGAAAATCTCTGAAAAAACACAAATCACAGCTTGATACATTTTGTCCTAGATGTTGCTGTAATTACTCATATCTAGGGATCGTTGTTTTAATCATTGAGACATTATGATTGACTCAAGAAATAGATGAAGCTGAAGTACCTGGCTCTGCTTTTTGTTAGTTATCCTTCCGATTTTCCTACAGTACAGATTATATTGCCAAATGAACTACACCTTGCTAATTTTATTTTTTGACTTATCCTTATCTATATCATCTTCTTTTCTATTATCTTTATGTTTATTACTGGCTGAATACGGCATAGCAAGGGTTTAAATCTTCAAGACATTAAGTTAACAATGAGTTGGATGTAATTGTCAACATTCTAATTAGCAGTTTATAAGCTCTTCCAACACACCCATTAGGTATCCGCCCAGTGTCTTGTTTGTTTTTATATTAAATGTCATCCAAATCATTCCAGAACAGGCTCTATGGGTCAAAGTTTTGACCAACGGAAGGTTGACTGGGACCTCAATCCCCTGGTATGTATCCTGGCATCCAATTTTACAAGTCTGTGAAGTTTTCGTTCAAATCCATCCAGTAGAAGGCTCAGAATAGGATCTTCGGGTAAAAGTTCAGCCCAGCGTACACCAACGGCGGTCCGACTGGGACACTAACACCCTTAAAACCTGGCCAGGATCCATATGGACTGCCTCTTGTTGGTTTCATCCCAATCGGTGCAGGGTCTGTCCAAATGCATAACTGGGAAAAACTGTCACAAGCTAAGTAGATCGCAGCTCGCCTCCCCTGTGTCTCGGCTGTCATAGTAACAGCTGGGACGTCACTAGGCACCGGCCGGGATGCTCTCAGTACAAGCAACTAGTGCTCAGCTTCCTCGGGCGGTAGGAGGAGGGCTGAGCTAATTAATTAGGTGGCCCACGGTGGCTAATTATTACAGTACCACCCCCGCTACTTGATTGGTGTTCTTCTGTATTTCAGGAAGAGAGGGCTTAGATTGCCTGCCAGTTATATTTTCTGAACCCCTAGTTGCTAACCTGCTCCCTGTTCCTGAGCTCTCTGTAGCTGTTTGGATTTATTACTTGTTGTGACCCTTGGCTTGGATTTGGACTCTTCAGAATTTCTTGTTGCCCTGACCTTTTGGACTTGTTTCCTGGACATTCCTGTTTGCCGCCAGTTCTGACCCATCTGTCCCTGACTATTCTGTCTGCTACTTGCCTTTGGCCCTGGCATATCTACTGACTACTCGCTATTATTCGGATTAGCTCCTCCTACCTATTCACTGTCGTGTTGCTCATAAACTTGCACTACACAGAGTTAAGACCTGGGGGCATCCAAGTACCTGTGAGTGCATCTAATTCTACGGGAAAGGCGGCTGCAATAGTTGAAGACCTCTACCGCTAGTTCTGTAAGTTATGACAAGGTCGCCAGCATAACAATAACAAACAAACAAAATCCATCCAGTGGAATGCTCAGTACAGGCTCCCAGGTTCAAAACTCTGCCCAGCATATACCAACTGGAGGTCTGACTGGGACCTCAATTCCCTGCTATGTGTTCTGGGATCCAATGTTACCAGTTCTTGAAGTTTCCATCCAAATACATCCAGTGGAATCTCTGAACAGGTTCTCTGGGTCAACGGTCTGCCCAGAGTACACCTGAGGAAGATCCGACAGTGACTTTAACTCCCTGAAATCCTGGCCAGAGATCAACTGGACTACCTTGCATTAGTTTCAGTCCAATTGGTGTAGGGGAGTCCCAATGCATAACTGGACAAACAAACAAACAAACCAAATCCATCTAGGAGAAGGCCTAGAATAGGCTCCCTGGGTAAAAGTTCTGGTCCAACATATACCAAATGGGAGGTTCGACTGGGAGCCCAACCCCCTTAACACCTGCCCAGGTTCCAAATGGAATGGCGGTCCATTAGGTGCAGGGGAGTCTGAATGAAAGCCGGACAGACAAACAAATCAAATCTATCCAGTAGAAGGCCCAGAACAGGCTCCCCGGTTCAAAGTTCTGGCCAGTGTACTCCAACAGGATATCTGACTGGGACCGTAACCTCCTGGTATATCTTTTGGGATCCAATGATACCAGATAGTGAAGTTTTGGTTCAAATCCATTCAGGGGAAGTTTCTGAACAGGCACTCCGGGACAAAGTTCTGAAGAGCGTACACCACCGGGAGGTCTAACTGGTACCCTAATCCCTTTAAAATCTGCCCAGGATCCAACTGGACCACTTCACATTGGTTTCATCCCAATCTGTGCAGTGGTGCCCAGAACAAGTTCCCTGGGTCAAAGATCTGTGAATAATAATGGTGATCCTAAGTTGTTTTAAATACTAATTATTTTAAAGAAAAATGCATTCTAAATTTGAGGAAACTGTTGAAATTAAAGATATAAATCTTATCTGTCTTCAAAATAATGTAACATTAAGAAAAAAATCTGTTTGGTAATAATTAATATTTTAGTTTATTCTTTTTTAAAAGCAAAACAGTTTAATCACTTAATAGTTGCTGTGGAAATATGTGATCTTTTAAAAAGGATTAAATATTATTATGATACTTATTCATAAAGTAGGTTTTGTACCATGTTTGATTTTTGGTAGGAATACAGCAGAGATTTTATATGTCTTACCATTCTTAAACTGCCGGAATGGTAGGGTACATAAATTAAATATTTATTAACAGAAATATAAAAATGATACTGGAAAATTATATACTAATTGAGAGAGTTTATTTGTCATTTGTAATGACTATAGGTAGAATTGTATTGTTAGCTGCGAGCAGGGCCTTTTCACCTCTTTTACTATTTTACCCAGTTTGTTTATTACTGTGTTGTCCCTAATTGTAAAGCACTATCGAATTTGCTGGCGATATATAAATAAATGATGATGATGATAGTTCAGCAAGTGGAAAACAAAAAAGAATTTAGTTAAATTAAAAAAAACTCTATAGATTGATTAAAATGTGTTTTGTGTGATGAGAATTGATGCTGTCATTTCTTCTTACAGCATGGGTTGGAAAATTACTTGCAGACATCAACTTCTGGTAGAGTGTTTCTACAAAGCATGTAACCCTGGTTATGCCGGAAACTTTGGACAGCATATTTTTCATATACCTGAAATTCATCTTTTTGGAACATCTGAACAAAAATGGACTGAGCAGGATTTTGAACTTGTAATATCAGTTGATGATGTATCAACTAGATGATGGGTGAGATGTATCAGGGAATGGAATTCACGTCATGTTGCAGGGCCGTAACGAGGGTGGTGCTGTCGCCCAGGGCGCAAAGCCAAGTGGGCGCAGCAGCCGCCCGCTACCTGCCTTCATACTTTCAGCCCTTAAGTTCCGCTTAAGGGCTGAAGAAGAGAGAGAGGGAGAAATTAAGTAACCAGAGTTTGATGCTTCACTCCTGAACTTAAATGCAAAAATTCAAGAGTGAGGTCATAATCTCCTATAAGATATAATATTCTTGAAATTTTTTGCTAATATTCACTAGGACATAGCAATCATTATCTAAGCTAACTTAAGTACTACGACTTTAACCATACTTAAGAAACACTGCAAATTTCTATTATGTTTAGAATAAATATATACAACACACATGGGGGACAATAATTTTTTATTGAATAATTAAGCATTGCGGCACAACCTATTTAAAAATGTCGTCATCCAAACTAAGAACATCATTGAGGTAGCAACGTGGCTGGCAGTCACTAGCTGCTATTTTAACAGGTGCTATAGTTTAATCATGGACAATTAATTCTTAGATTTCTCTTTTTATAATTCGCTACTAAACATCCAGTAAATAGCAATTTTAAGAGGATTTTTTTAATGTATATCAATAAAGCAATTAAGCATATTTTATATCATTGAGAATTTTCAGTCTTAAAGTACCTTATATATGCAAATTTTCCTTCCATCAGGATAGTCCCAATTGTGGGGGACTGGACCCATCAGTCCACAATTGGAAGGTATTTTCCGCTATTTATTTCTTTACTTGCTGTGCAACCCAGTTAGTGGTGTATGTATTATACAGTATGTGGGTAGAGGAGAAGGATATTCAGGTGTTTAAGGGAAGTTCTACCTATGCCTCTGATGTTGCTGGTCACCCCCTATCATTGGCATGATGCTGCTCACCATAGGTCTTTAATAATATCCTGCACATGTTGCTCTTATTCTGGCCCTGGGCTAGAAGTGTAAAAGTTAGCTCAGATTTAAATATGATTTAATATGTGAACTTTCTAAAGGGCTTTTTGTTAAGGCTACTTGAAGAATGAAATTCAGAAAAAGTGGATAAAACTTTGTTTTGCAATTCTTAACCATTGTGTTAGATGTGTGTTTGAATTAGGGCATTGAATCACCAATGTCAGGTTCATACAAAGTATATTGAGCTAATGAATATGCCATCTTCCTTACCCTGTCCTAATGGAAAGTCTAGATACACAGAAATGAGATTATATCACAGACAGATATACTATACTAATATATAAATGCATGCTTATACTAACATTGCACATTTCTATCTTTAGCAACACAAGGGTTAGTTGGAGAAATAGGCCGATGCAAGGGCTAAAATAAATAAAAACATAAATAAATAAAATATAACAAACGGAATTCAAAATGTTTTATTGAATTAAAAAAACAGACATTTTTTCTGCTGTTTTAATACATATGATGGACACGTCTGAAGGAACCAATTCTGGGGCCTGTGGCGCCCCAATCAGTGTATCTTCTGTATTCTCCAGGTCTCAGGTAAAACTGACGTCCCCTGTAGTTGGGCTCTTCATAGAACATCCAGTACCCATCTTGTATCTGAGCAGAGTGGATATCATTGTAACGGAATCTCTCATTGACATTATGACAATCTTCAGTGAATTCCATCATCTGACCTCTGAAGTCTTCTTTCTCATAGATCCTGACTCTGAATGAACCTTGGTGCTGCCATAATTATTATAATAAAAATGACAATTATATTAATTTTTAAATGTAATCCATTTCAGAAAATAATGCACAGTAAATATATAACACAATTATAAGTGAACTTAATTTTCACACTTTGTCTACTTTTTAAGCACCAAATCAATTAGTTTTGTTCAACAATTTATTAAGTGTTAACATGTCGTTTTTTAAGAGACCTTATGAAATAAAAATGGCTGCTAGTTACCTGTGGGCTTAGACGACAAGACCGAATGGAGTCATTGTAACCCATCCATTGCTGGAATTCAGGGTATTCACCTCTATGGAGGAAGTACTGGTGTCCTCTGTAGTTGGGGTGTTCATACAGGATCCAGTTTCCACTGTCCACACGAATGGAGTTACAGCGTCTAAAATATGAGGACATGTCTGGACATTCAGAGTTGCACTCATAGGAACGACCCTGGAAGTTCCTGTCCTCATAGAAAATGATCTGTGATAAAAACAAATATTATTTTTTTTTTTTAAAAATTGGAAACATTTACATTACATGCATAAAACAAACTCTGTAGAACACAAATTATAAAATCAGACTGTTGTCAGTTCTGTCTAAGATAAATAACTTATTGTAATTGAATGGGAAAATATGTATATGACATTAGGGATATTTTACCTTTCCCATGTTGTTGGTTTAAATGTGTTCTAGTGAACTGTGCATTCAGGGCATGAGGAAAGGGAGGTTTATATACACAATTTTTCTTCTGTAAGCAGAAGTATACTGACTTGTCATTCTATGTGACTATTGTTCTTTTATGCTCGCTGGCATTATTCCAAAGCATTGCTTAGAATGCTAAAAACCATTTAACCTAAACCTTTCACAACCACATGAATGGTCCCGTTTGTTGTGTTTCACGAACACTGCATTTTCATTTATAGAATTTTAAAACCAAAACACATAGTTCTGATCTTGTAGCTTCTACCACTTTCTTGTACACACTGGTCACAATCCTCAATAAGCCATTTTCACATATAGGATATATGAAAATGTGGATCATTTTTATAATTTGAGAAACAATGTTTATAACTAAAATATCTGATTTAGGGGAGCTTAGAAATGTACTCATTTCCATCTCATGATACATTTACATAGCTTAATAAAATTAATCATCGTCTGCATCACAATCACTGTCAGTTAAAGTTTTGTATTTCACTTCCAGATATTTTTCATTTCAGTGACATAGACATAGAACTTCTGCAATGTAGGAGTAATGATAATATCCTGTGGATTGTCTCTGTATGTATTAGTAACATAGCTCCACCATTATATAAAATGTATTGTATTTAGAACGTGGAATTTTGTCATGCGGGGTGTGGGGACATTGCCACTCTTGTGCGAAACATTGTGGAATCAATTGGGGCGAGGAATGTCTGTGCTGGTAAAATGGGATCTTTAGAGGATTGTGATGTTTAAGTGGCTCCAAATTGTCTTGAAGTTTTTCCATTTTTACAACAGGTCAGTAGGTAACATGGAAGCTGAAGTGAGCAAAGAGCAATGCCCATTTAGCTTGTCACCAGATTAAACGCCACGTGGTCTTCAAATACTCAGGGTTTGTGTGATCTTTATATATGGTCAGAATGTGTGATCCTTGAGTAAATGACGCCACTTGCAGAAAACCAACTTGATGGCTAGTAATTCTTTGGCTCCAATACTATAGTGGCAGTTGCTGGTAGGAAGCAATTTGAAAAAAAAGGCACAATTTCGGAAGATCATTTTGTCCCCCCTCTGCGGCTATAGGACAGCTCCCATAGTTGCATCAGATGCATCAACCTTTAAGATCTAGTTGTAGCAGGATGGATGCTGCAGTGAAAGCATATTTAGTTTAACAAAGCCTCCTGAGCAGCTGAGGTTCATTTACAATAAGTGTTCTTATGTGTTATAATGGTTAATGGATTCACAAAGATTGGAAAAGTTTAGTTTGAACTGTCTGTAGAATTTGGCCTTCCTATTGTTGGGTATGAGCTATTATTAATAGCCTTGGTTTTAACTGGAACCATTTCAATACCTTAATAGGTTATTAAATGTCCTAGAAGTCAATTGATTCCTTCCCAAAGACACTTTTCTAGTTCAATATATAGATGTTGTTGCCGAAAGTTCTCGAATACTAACTGGACGTGTCTCCTGTGGGACTGTAAACCTTCAAAGAATATCAAGATTTAATCAAAACGGACAACTACAAATTGATTTAGCAAATTGTTGAATACATAATTGATAAAGTTTTGGAAAAAGTTTGAAGCATTGAAAAGATGCATGGCCATCTTTTCGATTGGGCAGCTGCCCGGGGGCCCCACGTGCATGGGGGCCCCATAGGCAGGGCTCTTAATGAGAATAAATAATCCTGCAAAAGAAATAAACCTGCAAAAAATCCTTCAAGGGTCACTGAGCAAGTACATCTATCTATCTCTATCTCTATATATCTATATCTATATCTGTATCTGTATACATCTATATATCTATATCTATATCTATATCTATATCTATATCTAGGGGCCCCGGTGCACTGCTTTGCTCGGGGGCCCATATTGTTGTTAAGATGGCCCTGAAAAGATAAAAAACCATTACATGGTATTCAAAGTGTTGATACCATGTTCTAAAAGCACTCTTCCTTACTTGACCAATTTAAATGACGCTCTGAGGTTGAGTTTAGTAAATATGGTAGCTGTGAGAACTCTTTCTAGTAACTCTGGGATTAGAGGAACAGAATATTAGTTGTGTTTAGTAATTTTTTTTAGTGCTGTATAGTCAATACAAAGCTGAAGATCTTTTTTCTTAATAAAGAATATAGGAGCTCCTGCAGCGGAGGTGGAATACCAAATATAACCTTTTTTAAGATTTTCATGCAGATATTGTTTTAGGACTATCATTTATGGTTCTGATATCGTAAAGATTTGTCATAAGGATATTTGTGTGCCAGGTAACAAAATAATTATACACTTAAGGCGTAGCTTGTACGCATTACCCATTGGAGTGAAGTGATTGGCACTTCCACAAAACAAGCCGTGGACTGGCAGGTGGCTATAACATACATTTGCAAATGTGTGCAACTAAGACTGCATTTTTATCTACAGTAAAATGGCAGGTCTTTTGCTGGCTATAGCAGTGTGCTGGGGGATCTTTCTGTGTGTTTGTTCCTTTTAGGATAACCCCACCCTTTTAAGTACCTGCTATGAGCCTATAAATTGATTGAGCAACTTCCACTTCTGCATTATTTAAATGCTGTCAGAACCTCTCTTTATTGTACAATATTTTATAGATTCTTGCACTTTTGCCCATGTGTATGCTGCCACTTGTTGTGCTACAAATTTGTGTTTTAAATGGTGTCACTATCTGGAAATATTAATTGTTGCCACATTAGAGAAGAATTCTTATTGCTCCACTGGTAATGGAATAGTAGGCAACTATAATATAATACAATAAACTTAAAAAGTGCTTACATATAATCATAAATTAAGTTTGGGCCACTAATTTATTCATAATATAACATGGCCCCAGTAATCAAATTAACGATTTTTTTTACCTGCCTAATATAAAAATCATCAAAGGCTCTTGACGAGCCGAAACGCGTTGGGTGATGGGATATGTGTGACGTCAGATGCTGCTGATACTGAACAGCGGGGATTTCCTTCCATTATCGGACTCTGGTGTATTTCTGCTGTGGAACGGTGATCGTTAGTGTGAGCTTCCCGGGAATTTGCTCAACTTTGAACATGCTTCTAACCAACCTGAGGACGGTAAGGGTCCATCTATTCCCCAATGTCAGGATCCGCCTGACGCTGCCGCTATTTTGGTTTTAATTTGGTTGTATCGTTTTTTGTAATAAATGTTTTATATATATGGCTTTACACTATGAAGTTCTTTTTCTCTTCTGGGATCTTTTTATGAACGAGTGGGAATACATGTTGGAGGATCTTTTTATGGAAGGAGCGATATTCATATTATAGGCTTGTGGTCATACACCTTTAGGTGAGTGTGTACCCCTGCTTTAACCCTCTAATCCATATGGTGATCCAGTCTTGTTATTCTATACACGGAGATTATAAGGGTGTTTTTTGTCCCTTTGACTCCTGTTTACATTTTTTGTACTATGTCTTGTCCTCTTTTTTCTCTTGTATGTCTGACCTATGAGGATTGATGAAGCTCTGTGGTTTATCAGAAGACTCATTTGTTATTTGGATATTAGGACTTTTTGAACTTTTTTTGAACTTTTGGACTTTATTGTATCTCCTGACTGGCGCCTGCCTGCAATTATCTGGTTCTATAAAAATCATGATTACCCTCAAAATTAAAACTTGTATTGTGCCTTTCGTTATGTTATTATTAACCAACAGTGGAAGGCTGTTTGCTAATCTCACCTATCCAAAGCAGCGTGTTGATTCTGGAAATTTTCACAGCAATGTTGGGCGAGTTTGCAAAATCACAGCTTCATACATATGACAAATGTAATGTTAGAAAGACCAAAAGTAAAGATGGCGATTTGCATAGTGTCAATTTTGGGTATATAACTTTACTTGTGAATTACTCATGATTTTACTCGTGGGCAGCACGGTGGCTTAGTGGTTAGCACTTCTGCTTTACAGCACTGGGGTTATGAGTTCAATTCCCAACCATGGCCTTATCTGTGAGGTGTTTGTATGTTCTCCCCGTGTTTGTGTGGGTTTCCTCCAGGTGCTCCGGTTTCCTCCCACACTCCAAAAACATACTGGTAGGTTAATTGGCTGCTAACAAATTAACCCTAGTCTGTGTGTCTGTCTGTGTGGGTGTGTTAGGGAATGTAGACTGTAAGCCCCAATGGGGCAGGGACTGATTTAAGAGAGTTCTCTGTACAGCGCTGCGGAAGTAGTGGCGCTATATAAATAAATGGTGATGATGATGATGATTTACTATCAACTCAGACTTTCATACATCGGCAGCTTCAAACTCACCCAAGAAAATCTCTGAAAAAAGATGCATTTTGTCTTAGATGTTACTGGATTTTACTCATATCTAGGGATTGTTGTTTTAATCATAGAGACATTTTGATTGACTCAAGAAATAGATAAAACTAGCTGAAGTATCCGATGCTGCTTTTTTTAAGTTATCCTTCTATTTTCTTACAGTACAAATTATATTGCCAAATGAACTCCACCTTGCTATTTCTTTTTTTTGTCTTATCCTTACCTATATCATCTTCTTCTCTATTATCTTTATGTTTATTACTGGCTGAAATATACGGCGTTGCAAGGGTTTACATTTTCAAGTTATTAAGTTAACAATGAGTTGGATGCAACTGTCAACATTTTAAAACTAATTAGCAGCTTAGAAGCTCTTCCAATACACCCATTAGGAGCTGTCCAGTGTCCTGTTTGTTTTTATATTAAATGTCATCCAAATCCATCCAGAGCACGCTCTCCGGGTCAAAGTTTTACCTAACGGAGGGTCAACTGGGACCTCAATCCCTGGTATGTTTCCTGGGATCCAATTTTACCAGCATGTTAAGTTTTCATTCAAATCCATCCAGTAGAATGCTCAGAACAGGCTCCCCGGGTCAAAGTTCTGGCCAGCGTACACCAACGGCGGTCAGACTGGGACCCTAACCCCCTGAAAACCTGGCCAGGATCCAAATGGACTGCCTCTCATTGGTTTTTAATCCCAATCAGTGCAGGGGTTGTCCGAATGAATAATCGGAAAAAACTGTCAAGAGCCGCAGAGATCGTGACTCGCCTCCCTTGTGTCCCGGCTGTCATAGTAACAGCTGGGACGTCACTAGGCACAGACCAGGATGCTCTCAGCACAAACGCAGCGCAACGGCAATTACATTGCTGGGCGCATGCGGAAATACTAGCAATTAGTGCTCAGCCTCCTCGGGCGGTAGGAGGAGGGCTGAGCTAATTAATTAGGTGGCCAATGGTAGCTAATTATTACAGTACCACTCCTGCTCCTTGATTGGTGTCCTTCTGTATTTTAGGTAGGGAGGGCTTAGCCTCCCTGCCAGTTATAGTTTCTGGACCCCTATTTACTAACCTGCTCCCTGTTTCTGAGCTCTCTGTTGCTGTTAGGATTAATTACTTGTTGTGACCATTGGCTTGGATTTGTACTCTGTTGAACTTCCAGTTGCCCTGACCTTTTGGACTTGTTTCCTGGACATTCCTGTTTGCCTCCAGCCCTGACCCATCTGTCCTTGACTATCCTGTCTGCTACGGACCCTTGACCCTGGCCTGTCTACTGAATACTCGCTATCATCCGGATTAGCTCCTCCTACCTATCCGCTGTGGTGTTGCTGATAAACTTGCACTACACAGAGTTAAGACCTGGGGGCATCCAAGTACCTGTTAGTGTATCTATCTCTACGGGAAAAGCGGCTGCTATAGGTGAAGACCTCTACCGCTAGTTCTGTAAGTTTATGACCATGCCGCGAGCATAACAAAAAAACCAAACCAAATCCATAGAGTGGAAGGCTCAGTACAGGCTCCCAGGGTCAAAGCTCTGCCCAGCATACACCAATGGGAGGTCTGACTGGGACCTCAACCCCCTGCTATGTCTTCTGGGATCCAATGTTACCAGTCTGTGAAGTTTTTTTCCAAATCCATCCATTGGAAGCTCAAAACAGGCTCCCCGGATAATTGTGCTGCCAAGTGTACACCAACGGGAAGTTGGGCCGAGTTCCTAACCCTCTTAAAACCAGGCCAGGATCCAAATGGACCTCGTCACTTTGGATTCATTCTAATCGGTGCAGGGGTGTCCAAATGCAAACAAACCAAATCCATCCAGTGAGGGGCCCACAACATTCTGCTGAGATCAATGTTCTGGCAACATACACCAACGAAAGGTCAGACTGAGACCTACACACCCTTGTATGTCTTCTGGGATCCAATATTAAAAGTATTTTGAAATTCTTGTCCAAATCCATCCAGTGGAGGTCTCAGAACAGGCTCTGTGGTTTAATGTTTTGGCCAGTGTTTACCAGAAGTAGGTCCTTCCAGTTCTCTATACCCATTAAAATCTGGCAGGGATCCATCTGGACCACCTCACATTGGTTTCATCCGAATCCGTGCAAAGGTGTCGAAGATATTCGCCTACAAACAAACAAGCAAACTTCTTCTTTTACATTTATTGATATAGATGTTTTCCAAATCCATTCAGTAGAAGGTTAAGAAAAAGCTCCCTGAGTCAAAGTTCTGCATAGTGTTCACCAACTGGAGGTCCAACATGGAACCTAACCCCATTAAAACCTGGCAAGGATTCTACTGGACCACCTCACATTGGTTTCTTACTTATCAGTGAAGGAGTGTTCAAGATATTCGCCAACAAAGAAACAAACTTCTTATTTCATATATATAAATGTTTTCCAATTCTATTTAGTGGAAGGCATAGAACAGCCTCCCTAGGTCGAAGTTCTTGCCAGAATACACCAACGGGAAGTCTTACCGGGACCTCAACCCCCTAGTATGTATTTTGGGATCCAATGTTACCAGTCTGTGAAGATATCATCCAAATCAATCCAGTGGAAGCCTAAGAACAGGCTCCCCGGGTCAAAATTCTGCCCAGCGTACACTAATTGGAGGTCGGGCCAGCACCCTAACCTCCACTAAAACCTGGCCAGGATCCAAATAGACTGCCTTGCAAAGGTTTCATCCAATTAATGCAGGGGTGTCAGAATGCATAACCGGACAAACAAACAAACCAAATCCATCCAGTGGAAAGCTCAGTACAGGCTCCCAGGGTCAAAGCTCTGCCCAGCGTATTCTAACGGGAGGTTTGACTAGGACCTCATACACCTGCTATGTCTTCTAGGATCCAATGTTACCAGTCCTTGAAATTTTCAGTCAAATACATCCAGTGGAAGCTCAGAACAGGCTCCCTGGGTCACCGCTCTGCCTAGAGTACACCAGCGGAAGGTCCGACCGTGACTTTAACCCCCTTAAAACCTGGCCAGGATTCAACTGGACCACTTTGCATTTGTTTCAGTTAAATTGGTATAGGGGAGTCCCAATGCATAACTGGACAAACAAACAAACCAAATCCATCTAGTAGAAGGCCTAGAACAGGCTCCCTGGGTAACAGTTATGGCCAACATATACCAACTGAGAGGTCCAACTGGAAGCCCAACCCCCTTATAACCTGCCCAGGATCCAAATGGACCATCTCGCGTTGGTTTCATCCCATAGGTGCAGGGGAGTGCCAATGAATAACCGGACAGACAAACAAATCAAATCTATCCAGTGGAAGGCCCAGAACAGGCTCCATGGGTCAAAGTTCTGGCCAGTATACACCACCAGGATATCTGACTGGGACCTCAACCTCCTGGTATATCTTTTGGGATCCAATGATACCAGTTAGTGAAGTCTTCGTCCAAATCCATCCAGTGGAAGGTTCTGAACAGGCCTTTCAGTACAAAGTTCTGCAGAGCGTACACGAATGGGAGGTCTAACTGGTACTCTAATCCCCTTAAAATCTTCTCAGGATCCAACTGGACCACTTCGCATTGGTTTCATCCCAATCTGTGCAGTGGTGTCCGAATGCAAAAAAAACCAAATCCATCCATTGGAGGACCCAGAACAGGTTCCCTGGCTCCAAGATCTGGCCAGCATCCACCAATGGGAGATCCTACTGAGACCTTCACCCCCTAGTATATCTTCAGGGATCCAATATTAAAAGTCTTTTGAGATTTTCGTCCAAATTTATCCAGTGGAATGCTCAGAACAGGCTCCACGTGTCAAATTTCTGTCCAGCGCACACCAATTGGAGGTCCGCCTGCATCCCTAAATGCCTTAAAATCTGACCGGTATCCCACTGGACCACCTTGCATTGGTTTCATCCGAATCGGTGCAGGAGTGTCGAACACTTTCACCTAGAACCAAGCAAACGTACAAACTTCTTTTATTTATATAGATATAGATTTATGTTCTCATTGCAACAATGAAGACCATATAATGAATTATGTGATTGTGAGTAATAATGGTGTTTCTAAGTTGTTTTAAAAATTAATTATTTTAAAGAAAAGTGCATTCTAAATTTAAAGAAACTGTTGAAATTAAATATATAAATCTTTTCTGTCTTCAAAATAATGCAAAATTAAGAAAAAAATCTGTTTGGTAATATTTTATATTTTGGTTTATTGTTTTTAAAAGCAATACAGTTTAATCACATACAGTATTAGTTGCAGTGTAAATATGTAATCTTTAAAAATGATTAAATATTGTTATGATATTTATTCATAGGGTAGGTTTTGTACCATGGGTGATTTATTAGGAATACAGCAGAGATTTTATGTGTCCTACCATTTTAAACTGTTGGAATGGTAGAGTACAAAATTAAATATTTAATAACAGAAAGATAAAAATAATACTGGAAAATTGTATACTAATTGAGAGAGTTCATTTGTCATTTGTAATGACTATAGGCAGTACTGTATTGTTAGTTGCAAGCAGTGACTTGTGACTGTGTTGTCCCCAATTGTAAAGCACTATGGAATTTGCTGGCGTTATATAAATAAATGATGATGATGATGATAGTAAAGCAAGTGGGAAACAAAAGAAAATTTTGTTAAATTATAAAAACTGTACAGATTGATTAAAACGTGTTTTTTGTGATAAGAATTGATGATGTCATTTCTTCTTACAGCATGGGTTGGAAAATCACTAGCAGACATTAACTTCTGGTAGAGTGTTTCTTCAAAGCATGTAACCCTGGATATGCCGGAAACTTTGGACAGCGTATTGCTCATATACCTGATATTCATCTTTTTGGAACACCTAAACAAAAATGGACTGAGCAGAATTTTTGAATTTGGAGCATCAGCTGATAATGCATCAACGAGATGGCGAGTTACATGTATCAGTGAATGGAAATTCTTAAGAGACTTATGAGGTTCCAAAAATGATGACCGGGGACAGATGCCAAATATGTAGGGAAACTGATGCCTTGGTATATAGCAATGTTGATGTTATTAGTGTATTTATTTTTTCCTAATTACATAAATGGTTTGAAATTAATTGGCTAAAAATGGCTAAACAATACTGATAGTTTAACTAATGTTACAATATTAGGAGTGTGCCTGTTCCTACAGAAGGAACCTGCATCACCTAGTGGCCAGATTATAGATTCACTTCTGTGTCTTGCTTCCACTCTCAGTACTGAACTCTGGTTCTCTACTTGAATATCTCCCTGTAACTGCCCCGGGATCCTCAGTGCCCTACAATAGTACCACCAGGTCCCGGTTCAGAGTGCAGAGGCAAGATCCAAAGACAGGGATAACAAGTTGAGGGCAGAGGAGAGCAGTAAACTGAGATGGAGTCATTAGTATTAGCTATGGTCAAGGCTGGAAGAAAGGTGGGACATGGGAGCCCTAGAATCTGTATGGCCGAGAGACGAGATACTATGCACCTGTGGTTGCCGTGGAAGTCCTGTATAGCTGGGAAGCCCCTAGAATCATGATGACCGAGAGGTGAAATGTTCTGCAACTGCGGATGCCATGAAAATTCTGTGGAACTGGAAAACCCCTTAGGATGTAAGCTCGTATGAGCAGGGCCCCTCTCCCCTCCTGTCTCCACACCTGTTCTTCCGCTCCGTCTTTACAGTATTTGCCTGCCTGGAGTTTCTGAAGTTCTGGTACTTGTGTTTATTGTTCTGTATTGTTTTACCCTGTACAGTGTACTGTTTGTGCCGTGGACGGCGCTGCGGAAACCTTGTGGCGCCTAACAAATAAACGATAATAATAATATTAATAATAATAGAATCAGAATGAACGAGAGGTGAGATGTTCTGCATCTGCGGTTGTCGTGGAAGTCCTGTGGAGCTGGGAAGCCCCTAGAATCAGAATGAACGAGAGGTGAGATATTCTGCAACTAGTCTGTAGTGGGGTGAAGTGTCAGAGCGTCAAGTGCAGACTAATAGCGACATCTTCCGGCATACAGTCAGGAAACAGTGAAGATGAATGCAAGAATAACACAGAACCGGATATTGCAAACTAGCATAGAGAAACTGGAGCCAACTCCTGGCAGCGACTGCTCAATAGGAGAGACCTGAAGATCTAGCATCATTTGCCTGCAGGAGGTGCCTTTTATAGTAGTGCAGGCCATCTGATTGGCCAGACAGTTTGAATGGTGAAGAGGATGGGTCCGTGCATGTTCAAAACCCGGCAAAATGGTGACCAAACAGGAGAGCTGCGGTGTCCATCCAAAGAGATGCCGCCGGCGATGACCAAATAAGTGACGGTGGGGGTGCCAGTCTGTGATCAGCAGGTCTGAGTCGTGACACTTGATGTGAATTTTCCCAAAGCTTCTAACACTGGAAATCTATCACTGAGACATGATTGACACTTATGTGCACTGTCCCTTAATGTACATACTCTGCTACCATAAGAGTAGTAGATAGGTAGCACTGACAATTCTTATCTGCATTAGACAGCTATGTGCAAGGTGATGGGACCAGGATCAGATTAATAATGAGCTACAGCTACAGGTTACCTCTCACAAATAGGCCCAAGGGTGCATCAGGGCCCCGATCAGGTCCACCTTCTGGTGGGTGTCCCTTTCAAGAGACAATTTATTATGTGTCTGATCAATCCCCGATCCTGGCTCCCTGGAACAGCAAAGTTTCTTTAGTAAGGTTGATTCTCAGAGACCGGTGCTCACTGTGCCCTATGCTGTAAGCAGCAGATCAGGGTGAGAATTGTGCCCTGAGGACAGTGAGTTCAGTGTATGTCATTTGAGTGCAAACAGCATTTCATGTGTAACATTTTGGTATATAAGAATCAGCTCTGTGCCTGTTGGTGTCATGTTCTACTTTTTAGGATTGTCTCTTTTGAAACTTACAATCTACCACTGTAGAAAGGTATCAGTGAACAGTGTAAGTATATTAGTGAGCCTCTGGAAACATTGGGTGGATGTTAGTAAGGATTAAAAATGCTTTGTCTGGCTATTGGTGAGCAAGTAAATGAGCATTGTGTATGTATATTTTTGATTAATAATTGTGCAATGTGTGTGAGCCTTAGCAATCAGATGGTGTATTGCTATTAGCCACCAGTAGAAGTATATTGTGTATAAATACTAATTAATAATAAACATTTATTGCAGATGGGTACAGTGAACAGTATAGAAATAAAATAGATAGGGGACAGACCGTGCTTCCCATATAGTGTAAATGCAGCCTCTAGGTAATAAAGTGGTAAGGGGAGGGATCCTACCCCTAAATGGAGTAACAAAAGGGAAGAATTGCCTGGCACGAAAATAACAGAAGGTGTAATTCAGTACAAAAAACATTTATTAATAATATACATAAGATCCAATGCTGGTCCGAACCAGCAGAAAAAAATGATCTAGAGCAGTGGTTCCCAAACTGTGCACCTAGGCTCCCTGGGGTGCCTTGGAGATCTCACAGGGGTGCCTTAGCCAGGGCCAGTGGTAAGCAAGGCGGGGGACTACTTGGTAATTATTTTGGCTTAAGGGTGCCTTGAAAAATTTTTGGAGACCCTAAGGGTGCCTTGAACTGAAATAGTTTGGAATCCACTGATCTAGAGGATAGTTCACAGTCCCAATAAGGAAAGGGAAAAAATGCTAATAAAAATGTAAAAGGGGTATGTATGAGTGAAAAACACACAGTCAGCAGAAAAAGGATTAAATAATCCAAAATATAGGAAAAATACCAAACAAAGAAAAAAGGGGAGGTATCCAAAGAGTCCAATAGGAATGTCCAGAACTGCAGAAAACATAGTCCAATAAACACAGAAAAAAAACAGAAAAAAGGGATTCTGGAAGGTGGGGCGCATGCGCGAATACTTCCAGGACGCATAGGACCCAACACAGGTACCTGTCTTCATTTCTTACATCCAGCTGGATATTAGAGGACGGAGTAGACGTACTCCTTCTCCTCCCCCACGCTATCGGACTCGGACTCTGCAGTTGCTGCTTGATATCAGCACTACCTACAACAGTGAGTGACTTTGCCTCTCTTTTTTACCTTTTTTCTGTTTTTTTCTGGAGAAAAACATAGATCAAAAGTGGCAATGTTTACACTCCTTTGCAATCGTGAGCAGTCCAGCACATGTGTCCAGTAAACATCTCCCTCTACCTCACTACCGCTTACCCTACCTCTCAATGTCTCAGTGAAGTCAGGAGATGATATGTCCAGGTTGTTCCTCCGGAGCTTTACAGCGCACATGTCTCCTGTATGTTTCCGACGATGTTAGTGCAGCTTCTCTCGGCGGTGGTTCCTGTTACTATGATGTGCTGGATAGGTCAAAAAGATGCAGTCAGTTCAGCGCATTTCATCCACTGGGAACTTTGTAAAGAATACTGCTGCATTATTAGAAGGGCTTTTTATTCATTCCTCTTAATTGTTTAATTGCTTGATTGAAATAACTATTAAACTTGTGGAGATAAAATTCAAATGGTAATGTTGTCAGATATCTGACACAAACCACTGAAAAATGAAATATATAGTTATAAAAAAGAGGAAAAAAGGTAAAAAAGATAAAAAAGAGAAATATAAAAAAGAGAAATATAAAAAAAGAGAAATATATTTAAGTAAAAAACTCAGAGTATCAACATACAGACCTCAAACTAAACAGTAAATTCTATCCATCATTTGTGAAAGGCTCCTGTATAGACACATTCCAGAAGCTGGTAGAAAAGGATGTGGAATTACTACCAGATAAAATAAAGTCTAAACAAAATCTGTCACAGGGCGAAAGGCTAGCCATGGAACAACTTAAAAAGAACACAAGTATAATGCCACAACACCAGGGTTGGAACCATAGTTCTCTAGATACCTGGCAATCTAGGTTAACATGTGACACAGGTAAGGAGGCAAGAAAGAGATAATTACCCCTTTATTTAAAAAAGTGTACACACTAAGTAAAATACAACAGTGCTCAAGAAAAAGGAAATGTGTTCCCTCATCAAATATAACAGAAAATTATTTCAGAAAATCATCACTGCAAGTAAAAAATCCCAAGCAGGTTACCTCCCAGCACAGAATTGTAGCAGGCACAAATTTTCAGTTGTTAAATTCACAGACGACAATCCAAGTGGGCCAGGGGTTCTGAGCCATAAGGTGGGTCCATGAATCTTGATTATCACAGCCACTCGGCCATCTGTCCACCAGCTTAGTGTGACCTTGGGTATTAGTCTCCCTACTGGTGTAAGCTCACCAACTCCCTAGAATCTGCGTGTGTCTCCCGTTGGAGTAGTACCAGAATTAAGCTTAGAGGTTCAATGTCTGATCTGTCTGAAGAAGTTCCTGCTTCCAGCAATCCTTTCTGGCACTGATAGCATGTGGTTACTGTATATTAACACAAGTCCTTTCTCTTCGAAGATTCTCCAACAACAACCCCCTGCCTTCTGGGAGTCCCTTTTTGTCTCTTCCCCAAAGTCACCCGGTCCTTGTCTCTTCCCTAAATTAACCTCCCTGGCCATGGTCCCTTTTTATTGGTTGTGTGTAGAGTCTAGGTTGTACCAGCGGTGGAGGTAGAACATGACATTGGTCATAGCAGGTGTCAACCACCTGCTGTTTCTGTTCCATCCAGTCTCAGTTGGGGAGGTACTGGAACACTGGAAAGTAAAGAAGCAGAATCTACATCCTGATTGTAGATAGAGTCCTGACCCTCCTGTTTTTAAACCCTCCCACTCTATTTTCTATGTCACTGGGTCCAAAGCTGTTTCACACATCCTGTGAGCTGCCTCCCCCCTCCCTCTCTGGAATCCACAATAATACTGGATCTGGCCACCAGGTGGCATTTAATAGCTGAGTAGGATGCTGTTGTTCAATTGGTGCACTGAGTGACAGTCCGGGCTGACCCGATTTTCTCACTGTGATGCTCAGTCTTCTCTCATATATCTATCCCTAGTGTGAGCAGAATATTATGCAGAGATGTATAATACCTGGTTTGTCTTACTTACAATACATGCATGTTGTTTCTGCTTGAGGATGTAATTTGCAGTCAGTGGCGGGCTGGGCCGTGGGGCAGGGGGGCATGAGCCCCCCGGGCCGGTCATCCATGTTACATTTTGGGCCGCCTAGTCAGTAGGGGGGCGCCCGTCTGCCCGTAACTACTATACTAACTATTGAAAGAGAGCCGGGGCATCGGCTCTCTCTCACTGCAGCGTCCTGACGTGAAAAAAGAAGTCAGGACGCTGCAGTGAGAGAGAGCCGATGCGCCGGCTCTTTTTCAATAGTTAGTATAGTAGTTTAGGGGCGGCCCAGAACACAGGAGCTGCTTTGACGTGAGGAGCCAGCTTGGATGCAGGAAGAAGGAGGAGAAAAAAACTCTAGAGAGCTCAGGTAAGTAAATTACAGTGGGATGGTGAGAAGGGGAAGGGGGAGCTGATGAAAAGGGAGAGCTCATGAGAAAGGGGAGCTAGAGACTTGAGGGGTCTGTTGAGAAGGGAGGGCTGATGAAAAGGGGGGCTGATGAGAAGGGGTGGCTGGATACTAGACGGGTCTGATGAGAAGACGGGGCTGATGAGAAGGGGGGGTTGGAGACTAGAGGGGGTTGATGAGAAGGGGGGCTGATGAGAAAGGGGGACTGGAGACTAGAAGGGGCTGATGAGAAGACAAGGCTGATGAGAAGGGGGGCAGGAGACAAGAAGGGGCTGATGAGAAGAGGAGGCTGGAGATTTCAGAGGGCAGGAAGGTGGAGAGAAGGGAGGATTTTTTTATAGTATGATACATACTATAAAGACATAAGTAATATAAAAAATAAATCAGTAAAATTATAATTTGCAAAAATAATCTCTATTAAAAGTTGTAACCTGTAATTTGATTGTGGGGCTGGTGGGGAAATAGACATGTGTATTACATGGGAATGTTAATAATTTAATGTCGGGGATAGTGAGGGGTTAAATCGGTCTGTTTGTTAAATGTAGAGGTTATCAATTTAATGTCTGGGCTGATGGGGGGGGTTATGTTTGTTTATTAAATGGGAATGTTATTAAATGTTATTAATTTATTATGTTGGATTGATTGGGGAGAAGGAGGTTTTTAATTTAATGTTGGCTGGTTAGGGGGAAGAAGGCGTAATTATTAAACATGGGTTAATTTGTTGTCGGGGCTATATGGAGGAAAATAGACATTACACTTAAATGTTATTAATTTAATTCTGGAGCTGATTGGGTGGAAGTAGGCCTGTTTATTAAACAGAAAAAGCTACTAATTTAATGTCTGCCTGTTTGAGGGGAGGGTGGCCTAGATTCTTCACTCACTGCTCAACTTTTCAAAAGGTGAATAATAACTATCTCTTATCCAAACAGGACCCCAACATTCCAGGATCCAGCTAAGCAGCAACGGAGCATAAGACCAGCAAGCAGAAGACACCGGTGATGCGTAACCACTGAAAGGAAGCATCAAATCCCACAAAGGTATGTTGTGGAGGGAGAGAACCTAGTGATCCAGTGGCAAACTCGGTGTAGGAGACTATGCAGTCCGTGCATAGTCAGCAGCATCATGTAATACTTTATATGGCCGTGTCATCCATTGACAGATTATTGTACTACAAGCTGTATATTCTGTCAATGGGTGATGCGGCTGAATCCATCAATATGTGATGGCCACTTATGCGCGGACTGCATAGACTGCCTACACCTTGTTTCTCAAATGACAGTGTACAGTGCTACTCCCCTAGACTACAGGAGCCTTGCAGCAACAAATGACTGTATGAGTGTGATTGCCACAGTATTGATATTCCCAGGGTGTCAGAATATAATCCATTATAATCAGACAGGTATGTGAAAAAGGGAAGGAACATAAACAATAAATAACATAGAATATAAAGGGAGGTTTGTTTTTTGTTGCATTATTTATTTTCATTATTTAAGATTAACATTTATAATAATAAAAGTACCGCTGGATTAAGCAACACTAAAATAACCTCTTTTTTATATTGATAAATATATATTATAGTGAAAACAACCCTTTTAGGATAGGCCGCTACTTATGGGCCAGTGCTGTGTGCTTGCACCCCGGGCTGAAGTCTGCCAGCCCTCCCCTGTTTGCAGTCTCCTGTAAATATTGACATAATTTACTTCATTTGATTGATACCATTTTTATATGCAGTCTCCTGTCTATATTGATTAATACCATTTACATGCATTTTCTCTTTTGTTGTCATTCATTGTCAGTAAAATAACATAATTTTAACTTTTAACTATGCTGATTCCATCGGGATATTCCCGATTGTGTGGGACTGGTTTCCTCAGCCAGGAACTTGAAGAACAATTAGGAGATTTTATTCCTCTATTTACTTTCTTTACACGCAGTGCTACCCAGTTAGTGGTGCATGCATCATCATCATCATCATTATCTTTTTATTTATATGCATCATATGGGTAGAGGAGAGTGAAATTGAGGTTGATGGAGGGAAGCTCTACCCATACTCTCCATGATGCTGGTCACTGCTATTCCAGTGGCATGGTGCTGCTCATCATAGGTCTTTAAAAATATTCAACACATGTTGCTCTTATTCTGGCCTGGAGTAGACAGCATACTGCAGATATTTATATATGTATAAAAATGTAGAAGTGAGCGCAGTTTTTTATATGATTTAATATGTAAATTTTCATCAAGACTTTTTTAAGTTTACTTGAAGAATGACACTCAGTAATAAGAGAAGGAAACGTTGCCATCTTTACCTTTGAAAAGATATGTGTTTGAATTAGGGCATTGAATTACCAATGTCAGGTACATACAAAGTAAATTGAGATAATGAATGTGCCACCTTCCTTACCCTGTCCTAGTAAAAAATCTAGATTGCAGACATGAGATTACATCACAGACACATATACTATACTAATATACAGATTCACACTTACACTAAAATTGTACATTTTTTTCTTCAGCAAGAAAAGGGTTAGTTAGAGAAATAGGCTGATGCATAAATAAAGGCATAAATAAATATAAAAAAAGTTATTCAAAATGTTTTATTGAATGAAATAACAGACTGACTTTTCAGCTGTTTTAATACATATGATGGACACGTCTGAAGGAACCAATTCTAGGGCTTTGGGCTCCCCAATCAGTGTATCTTCTGTATTCTCCAGGTCTTAGATAAAACTGATGTCCCCTGTAGTTGGGCTCTTCATAGAACATCCAGTACCCATCTTGTATCTGAGCAGAGTGGATATCATGGTAACGGAATCTCTCATTGACATTATGACAATCGTCAGTGAATTCCATCATCTGACCTCTGAAGTCTTCTTTCTCATAGATCCTGGCTCTGAATGATCCTTGGTGCTGCCATAATAATATTATAAATGACAATTATAATTTTTTTTGAAATGTAATCCATTTTGGAATATAATACACCGTAAATATAGAACACAACTATATTTGAATTTAATTCTTAAACTTTGTCTATTTTTAAGCCATAAATTGGATGAGTTTTGTTCAACAAATTATTATATGTTGTTATTAAGAGACCTTACTAAATAAAAATGGCTGCTAGTTACCTGTGGGCTTAGACGACAAGACCGAATGGAGTCATTGTAACCCATCCACTGCTGGAATTCAGGGTACTCGCCTCTATGGAGGAAGTACTGGTGTCCTCTGTAGTTAGGTTGTTCATACAGGATCCAGTTTCCACTGTCCACACGAATGGAATTACAGCGTCTAAAATATGAGGACATGTCTGGACATTCAGAGTTGCACTCATAGGAGCGACCTTGGAAGTTCCTGTCCTCGTAGAAAACAATCTGTGGGGGGAAAAAATTGCAATATTTTAATATTATTTTTTGAAAACATTTACATTACATGCATACAGCAAATTCTGTAGAACACAAATTGTTCAGTAAGACTGTCACTTTTTAATAATTGAATGTAAAACATGTATATGATATTAGTAATTTTTTACCTTTCCCATGTTGTTGGTTTAGATGAGTTCTAGTGAACTGTGTATTCAGGGCATGAGGAAAGGGAGGTTTATATACACAATATTTCTTCTGTAAGCAGAAGAAAACTGACTTGTCGTTCTATGTGACTATTGTTCTTTTTTGCTCACTGGCATTATTAAAAAGCATTGCTTAGAAGGCTAAAAAGCATTTAACCTTAACCTTTCACAACCTCGTGAATGGTCCCGATTATTGTGTTTCATGAACAGAGCATTTTCATTTAAAGAGATAATTTTAAACTAAAACACATTGTCATGATCTTGTTGCTTCTACCATTTTCCAGTACAAACTGGTCACAATCCATGATAAGCTATTTTAACCTTTAGGACATATAAAAATCTGTATCATTGGGATGATTAGAGTAATAATCTTTTTTTGCTAAATACATAAAATTTGAGAATATTATTTTTTTCCATCTCATGGTACATTTACATAATTTAATAATATTAGTCATCATCACATCATAATCATCAGTGGTGAAAGTTTTATATTTGACTTTCAGATATTTTGCATTTTAGTGACATAGACATAGAACTTCTGCAATGTAGGAGTGATGTTAATACCCTGTAGATTGTCTCTGTATATGTTAAAAATACAGCTGCAACATTATATAATATTTACTGTATTAAGAGTGTGGACATTTGTCATCTCTGGCGTGTGGACATTGCAACTCTTGTGTGAAGCATTGGGAAACAAATTGGTGCGAGAAATGTCTGGGCTGGTAAAATAGTATCTTTGGAGGATTGTGATGGTGAAGTAGCTCCAAATTATCTTGACGCCTTTCCATTTTTAGAACCAGGTCGGTAGGTAACATGGAAGTTGAAGCGATCAAAGAACAATGCCCATTTAGCTTGTCACCAGATTAAACGCCACGTGGTCTTCAAATACTATGTGTGATCTTTATATATGGTTATCCGCATGTGTGATCCTTGAGTAAATAGCGCCATTTGCAGAAAACCAACTTGATGGTCAATAGTTCTTTGGCTCCATTACTATAGTGGCATTTGCTGGTAGTAAGCATTTGGATAAATAGTCACAATTTCAAAGGATCCTTCTGTCCCCTCTCTGCTGTAATAGGACAGCTCCCATAGTCGTATCAGATGCATCAAACTTCAAGATCCCGTTGTATTAGGATAGATGCTGAAGTGAAAGCATATTTAGTTTAATGAAGGCCCCCTGAGAAGCTGAGGTCCATTGAGAATTTGTGTTTTTATGTGTTAGAACAGTAATGGGAGTAACAATAGTTGGGAAAGTATGAGCTGTCAATAGTAATTGGCCTTAACATTGTTGGGTATGTGTCATTATCATAAGCCTTGGTTTTAGCTGAATCCATTTGAATACCTTGGTAGGATATTACATGTCCTAGAAGTCCATTGTCTCCTTCTCAAATGCACTTTTATAGTTTAGCATACAGGGGATGTTGCCAAATGTGCTCCAATGCTATACGGACAAGTCTTCTGTGGGTCTGTAAACCTTCAGTGTATATCAAGATTTCATCAAAATAGGCAACCACAAATTGATCCAGTAAATAGTTGAATAGATAATTGACAAAGTGTTTGGAGCATTTTAAAGATTAAAAAGCATTACATGGTATTCAAAATGTCAATACAAGATTCTGAACTCAGTCTTCTACTCATCACCCACTCTTACTTGTTTGACCAGATTAAATGCTCTGAGGTTGAGTTTAGTAAAGATGGTCTAGTTTAGTAAAAATGGCTTAGTATCAGTTATGTATAATTATTTGAGCTAATACTCTATAGTCAATACAAAGATGAAGATCTTTTTTCTTAAGAACATAGGAGCTCCTGCAGGGGACATGTAATACCGAATAAAAGTTTTTTTTTATTAACAAAATAATTTAAGGTGAAGGGTAAGCATTAGCCTTGTGGTAAAACATTGGAGTGAAGTGATTGGCATTTTCACAAAACAAGCCTAAATTATTTTCATGCTGTTGGCACCTCTTTTTATTGGATATAAGACCCCGAATAACCAATACTTGTATAGGTTCTTGCACTTGTGTCCATGTGCATGTTGCCATTTGTGGTGCTACAAGTTTGTACTTTAAATTGTGTTCCCATCTGGAAATATTAAGTGTTGCCACATCAGAACTAAATTTTTATTTCCCCACTGGAAATGAAATAATAAAATAATAAAATAAAATAAAAATTCCATTAATCATTAGTTAACATTTGCCCACTAATTTATTCCTAAAATAATTTAGCCCCCGTAAGATAATTAATAATAATTTTTACCCATCTAAACAAGAAATCATGATTAACCTCATAATTAAACTTGCGTTGTACCTTCTGGTATTTTAACATTGGCCAGCCATGGAAAACTGATGTGTTTGCTAATCTTGCCTATCCAAAGCAGCGTGTTGATTCTGGCAATTTTTACAGCAGTCTTGTTCGAGTTTACAAAATCACAGCTTCATACATATGGCGATTTTTATTATTAGAATGGCCAAAAGTAGGGACAGCGATTTGTAACATGTCAATTTTGGTTACATCTCTTTACTGCTGATTTATTATCAACTCGCATTTTTATACACCAGCGGCTTAAAAATCACTGAAAAAGGCAAATCACAGATCCATACATTTTGCCCTAGATGTTTAGAGGTTTTCACTGATATTTAGGGATTGTTGTTCTAATCATAGAGAAAATAAAGATGAAACAAGAAATAGATAAATGTTAGGTCTGTCTGTCTGATCACGTGACCTTAACTTCGTTACTATTTGTTAGGTCTGTATGATCATGTGACCTGATAGGCGGGGAATTCAAACTTTCCCACTATTTAATCTTCACTCTGACACTCTCCTGAGTCAGAGCATCAAATGTACTTAGTGTCTGGTGGCTCCTGATCCCTGTGCTTTCCCTGTGCACTTCTCCCTGTGAATACCTGGCTGACTTTCTGTATACCGACACGGCTTGTCTGATTAAACCTGCATCTGCTGAATCCCTGGCAACATGCACTGGTTGACTTTCTGTGTACCGACCCGGCTTGTCTATTTAACCCTGCATCTGGTGAATCCCTGGCAACATGCACTGGTTGACTTTCTGTGTACCGACCCGGCTTGTCTGATTAACCCTGCATCTGCTGAATCCCCAGCAACACGTACTGGCTGATCTTCTGTGTACTGAACCGGCTGCAGTTCCTGACTTCTCTCGTGTTTGCCTCCTCGTGCCTCTCTACTAGACAGCAAGGTACGTCTGGCTTCCTACTTCTTACGGTTAAGCAGTTTTATGTCCAGCTAGACGAGGCCTTTTACTGTGTTCCCAGAACCGTTCACCCTACTACTATCTCTCTACCATGCCGGTAGGCTAACCTAGGTTCCGCGACCTGTGGGCCTCCGACAGCTAAAACCTTCCTGCCTTGCGGCGGTTCTTGGAGAAGAAAGGGCGGGTCTGTTAGACTCCGTGCCCTGGGAAGGCCAGTGCCAATACCGGTTGATAGTTGTCTCCAGTGAGACATAACAATAAGTTGTACAGTCATGGCCAAAAGTTTTGAGAATGACACAAGTATTGGTGTTCACATAGTTTTCTGCTTCATTGTTTGCAGACCTTTTTGTCAGATGTTCCTCTGGTATACTGAAGTAAAATTGCAAGCATTTCATAAGTGTCAAAAGCTTTTATTGACAATTACATTAAGTTTATGCAAAGAGATATTATTTGCAGTGTTGACCCTTCTTATTGAAGACCTCTGCAATTTGCCCTGGCATGCTGTCATTCGACTTTTGAGCCACATAATGAGTGATGGCCGCCCTTTCTTGCCTAATCAATGCTTGGAGTTTGTCAGAATTAGTGGATTTGTTTTTGTTCACCCACCTCTTGGGGATTGACCACAAGTTCACAATGGAATTAAGGTATGGGGAGTTTCCTGGCCATTGACTCAAAATTTTGAGGTTTTGATTCCCAAGCCAGGCATTGTTCATCACCAAAGTGTTCTTAGATGGTTGGGAGAAATTTCTCTTGGAGATTGTTTTGGTACAACTCTTTATTCATGGCTGTGCTCTTAGGCAAAATTGCGACTGAGCCCACTCCCTTGGCTGAGAAGCAACCCCACACATGAATAGTCTCAGGATGCTTTACTGTTTGCGTGACACAGGACTGATGGTAACACTCACCTTTCTTTCTCCAGACAAGCATTTTCCCAGATGCCCCAAACAATCTTAAAGGGGATTCATCAGAGAAAACTACTTTACCCCAGTCCTTAGCAGTTCAATCCCTTTACCTTTTACAGAATATCAGTCTGTCCCTGATGTTTTTCATGGAGAGAAGTAGCTTCTTTTCTAGCCTTCTTGACACCAGGCCATCCTCCAAAAGTCTTTGCCTCACTGTGCATGCAAATGTACTCACACCTGCCTCCTGCCATTCCTGGGCAAGCTCTGCACTGGTTGTGCCCCGATCTCGCACCTGAATCAGTTTTAAGAGACGGTCCTGGTGGTTGCTGGATGTTCTTGGGTGCCTTAAGCCTTCTTCACAGCTATTAAATCTCTCTCCCTCAAGTCCTTGATGATCCTATAAATGGTTGATTTAGGTGCAATCTTAGTAGCAGCAATATAAATGCACGTGTTTCCTTGCAGGTAACCATGGTTAACAGAGGAAGAACAATGATTTCAAGCACCATCCTCCTTTTAAAGCTTCCATTCTGTTATTCTAACTCAATCAGCATGAGTGATCTCCAGCCTTGTCCTCATTAACACTCTCACCTGTGTTTATGAGAGAATCACTGACCTGATGCCAGCTGGTCATTTTGTGGCATGCCTGAAATGCAGTGTAAATATTGTTTTTGGGATAAAGTTCATTGTCATTTCAAAGAGGGACTTTGAAATTAATTGCAATTTATCTGATCACTTTTCAGGACATTCTGGAGTATATGCAAATTAATAATTCTAAAAAATGAGGCAGCAGACTTTGTGAAAAATAATATTTGTGTCATGCTCAAAACTTTTGTATTTTCTCATAGAGACCTAGGGCCTGATTCATTAAGGATCTTAAATGAAGAGGATTCTTATTTCAGTCTCCTTGACAAAACCATGTTACATTGCAAGGGGTGCAAATTAGTATTCTGGTTTGCACATAAGTTAAATACTGCCTCTTTTTTTATGTAGCACACACATATCAACTTTAAATTTCAGTGTACAAATAAGCTATCAAGTATTTGTGTGCTACATGAAAAAATAGGCAGTATTTAACTTATGTGCAAAACAGAACACTCTTGTGGGTGGCTTCCAGAAGATCCCTGTACAACATCCAGCAGTAGTCAGCCATCATCGTAACACTCCATTTCCCCTGATACCTTCTTTACATTTCTTTTATATCTTGATGGAAATGTTCTCCCTGCTCTTCACTCACTGCTCCCAAATTTTCAGGAAAATAATCAAAGTGTGAGTTGAGAAAATGGACTTTTAAGCTCATGGAGCAAACAAGCTTGTGGAACGCTTTCAACATTGTTTCCACCATTTCCTTGTAATTTGGGTCCTTTTGGTTTCCCAAAAAGTTTTTTATGACCACAGTAAAGGCAACCCACGCTTCTTTTTGAGTTGGAGTCATTGAACTGATGAAGTCTCTGTCGGATATGAGTTTTCTAATATCCGGGCCAACAAAAACCCCCTCTTTCAGTTTTGTCTCCGTTGAACCTGGAAACTTGGATCCCAAGTACTTGAAGCATTCGCTATCTTTGGAAAGTGCCTTAACAAATTGCTTCATTAATCCTAATTTAATATGGAGTGGTGGTAATAAAACCTTCTCAGGAGGTACCAGTGTATCTCTGAGAACATTCTTTTCACCAACAACTAGACTTCTTGGAGGGCAATTTTTTTGCTTCTATTGATTTTGTCGGGCTCTACTGTCCCATAAACATAGAAAACAAGGGTATTTGGTGTACCCAGCCTGTTGTCCCAGCAACATACACAATACTTTATCTTGGTCACCAAGTTTTAATTTAAAATAAACAAAATAAACTTTCTTAGCAAAATCCGTAATATTCAACTGCTGCTTTTTCACCATGAACTCTCCACATATGAAACAGAAACTGTCAGGTGAATCTACACACTTTCTTGGAGGCATTGCACTAATTTTGAACCACACATACAATAGGAGGATGACGACTGAAATGAAATACAAGATTGTGGAGGAATTGGAGAACAAGTTAATGCATGAAAGAACATGTCTGGGCAGACCCTAGCAAACACACTCAACAATGCAGTGATCACCATCAGGACCAATAAGCATGTATTTTCATGTTTTTGGGAGCACTGGCAGTGAAAATAAATTTGTCTTTCCATGTTCAGTTTTTTTTCCCCCAAGTATGATGAATTTGAAATTTAGCGATTTACAGCTACCTGTTTGACCAAGGCACATTTCGATTGTTAAAAAACCTGACATCCCAGGAAAAAACGGTGGTCATTTTTAAATTCAGAGCACCAAAAAGCATAAGAATCAGATAAAATTATGAAAACAGCTTTTTGGTTGCAGACCAGTGTTATGTGATTGTGAGTCAAATAGAGGAAGTTGTTTGAAATATTAATTATTTTAAAAATGTATTCTGAAATTGAGGAAACTGTTGAAATTAAAGAAATGTCTTATTTGAATTCAAAATAATGTAAATATAAGAAAAATATCTTCTATTCAGCAAAGTTGTTAATATAAGTTGATAAACTGATTATCTTAGAACTTGCCCATGGTAAAGTAAGGTTTAAAAATGTTTTGGCAATATTTTATATTTAGTTTTGCTTTTTTAAAAGCAACACAGTTTAACCACATATTAGTTGTTATGGAAATAATTGATCTCTTAAAAGGGATTGAATATTTTTATGATACTTATTCATAGGCTAGGTTATATACCGTGGATTATTTTAATAGGAATACAGCAGATATTTCATGTGCCCTGTCATTTTTAATTTGCTGGAATGGTACGGTACATAAATTAAATAGATAAGAGCAGAAAGATCAAAATAATACAGTAACATTGTATACTAATTAAGAGAGTTCATTTGTCATTGGTACTGACTATAGGTCATAGTATATTGTACAGCTAGTGGGAAACAAAATAGAATTTAGTATAATAAAAAAAAACCTGTATATAGTAATTAAAATGTGTTTTGTGTGATGAGAATTGATGCTGTCATCTCTTCTTACAGTATGGGTTGGAAAATCACCAACAGACAACAACTTCTGGTAGAGTGTGTCCACAAAGCATGTATCCCTGATTATGTTTCTCATATACCTGATAGTCATATTTTTGTAACAACTGAACAAAAATGGACTGAGCAGGATTTTGAATTTGGAGCATCAGCTGATGATGCATCAACTAGATGACGAGTGAGATGTATCAGGAACTGGAAATTCTTAAGAGACTTATTAGGTTACAAAAATGATGACGAGGACAGATGCCAGATATATAGGGATACTGATGCCTTGGTATATAGCAATGTTGATGTTATTAGTGTATTTTTTATTTTTTCCTACTTGCAATGATAAATGGTTTAAAATTGATTGGTTAAAAATGGCTAAACAATACTGATAGTTTAACTAATGTTACAATATTAGGTGTGTGTGTCCATGTTCCTGTTCCTACAGAAGGTACCTACATCACCTAGTGGGCAGATTATGGATTCACTTCTGTGTCTTGCTACCACTCTCAATACTGAACTGTGGTTCTCTACTTGAGTATCTCCGAGTAACTGCTCCGGAACCCTATGTGTCCCTACAATATTACCACCAGGTCCTGGATCAGAGTGCAGAGGCAAGATCCAAAGACAGGGATAACAAGTTAAGGGCAGAGGAAAGCAGTAAACTGAGATGGAGTCATTAGTATTAGTTATGGTTAAGGCTGGCCGAGATCAAAAACAAGGTTGTGGAAGAGGCTGACAACAGACTAAAATCAATCCAGGAAACAGCTTAAATTTAGTTTAAATGGAGAATTGTTATTTTATGACCTGAATGACTTTTGCAATGGGGTCAGAGTCTTCCAAGCAAATAAAACTGGTACTACATTCAAAACAGTAATAGTAATTTAGACAGTTACTGTATAGTATTGCATTATAAAAGTGTTAATTAGTAATAGAATGATGAGTTAAAATCTTAATACCATGTTAATACTTGCTACATCTGTATCATTATTTTAAAATGTATGTTTTACATATTTTTATATTATGTGGATGAGATATATAATGAAGAACACTTGTTAATAATGTTCTAATACAATAAAATCCGCATCTGGCGGCAGCGATAACTGTATATGCTAAATCATTAATGACAAAAGAAAATACTGAGTAATAAAATCTGATGACTGAACAGCTGCATGGGGTTGGTAAAACAACTAAGTACAATCTCTTCCATCACATCCTTAGTGTCACACTTGGGGGCTCTGAGAATGTCGCGAAAGGTTGCTCGAGTTGGTGCTAAACTGCTAAAAGTGCGGAATCTAACAGAGAAGGAGGGGTACACCAGTGACTCCTGCAAGGGAGTATGGGCTTAGCGGCTCTCTAAACCCAGATCGCTGTCCTCACAGAGGGTCACGAGCGAACCCGGAGAGAGATCCTAGTATGCAGGGACTGGAGATACATGGGAGGAAAGGTGGGACGTGGGAGCCCTAGAATCTGTATGGCTGAGAGGCAAAATACTCTGCACCTGTGGTTGCCGTGGAAGTCCTGTGAAGTTGGGAAGCCCCTAGAATCAGGATGACCAGGAAGTGAGATGTTCTGCAACTTGTCTGTAGCGGAGTGAAGCACCAGGGAGTCAAGTGCAGATCTTCTGTCATACAGTCAGAAAAAGGTGAAGATGAAAGAAAGAATAACACAACACGTGTATACTGCAAATTAGCGTAGAGAAACTGAAGCCAGCTCCTGGCAGTGACTGCTCAATAGGAGAGACCTGAAGATCTAGCTTCATTTGCCTGCAGAAGGTGTCTTTTGTAGTGGAGCAGGCCATATGATTGGCCAGACAGTTTGATTGGTGAAGAGGTCGGGTCCGCGCATGTTCAAAACCTGGCAAGATGGTGTATGAACAGGAGAGCTTCATCCAAAGAGATGCCGTCTGCGATGACCAGGTAAGTGATGGTGGGGGTGCCAGTCTATTATCAGCTGGTCTGAGTCGTGACACTTGATGTGAATTTTCCCAAAGCTTCTAACACTGGAAACCTATCACTGAGACATGATTGACACTTATGTGTACTGTCCCTTAATGTACTTACTCTGCTACCATAAGATTAGTGGATAGGTAGCCTTGACACTTCTTATTTGCATTATATATGTCAGCTATGTGCAAGGTGATGGGACCAGGATCAGATTAATAATGGGCTACAGCTCCAGTCTACCTCTCACAATTAGGCCCAAGGGTGCATCAGGGCCCCATTCAGGTCCGCCTTCTGGTGGATGTCCTTTTCCAGAGACAAGTCACTTTATTATGTGCCACACAGGGCTGATCTGCCTCCCATCCTGGCTCCCTGAAATAGCAGCTGCTGATAAGCATCCCATTGAAGTTTCTTGAGTAAGGTTGATTCTCAGAGACCGGTGCTCACTGTGTCCTGTGCTGTAAGCAGCAGATCATGGTGAGAATCGTGCCCCAAGGTCAGTGAGTTCAGTGTATGTCATTTGATTGCAAACAGCATTTCATGTGTAACATTTTGGTATATAAGACTCTGCTCTGTGCCCGTTGGTGTCATGTTCTACTTTGTGGGATTGTCTCTTTTGGAACTTACAAGCTACCACAGTGGAAGGGTATCAGTGAACAGTGTAAGTATATTCGTGAGCCTATGGAAACATTGGGATGTTAGTAAGAATTAAAAATGCATTGTCTGGCTATTGGTTTGCAAGTAAATGAGCATTGTGTATGTATATTGTTGATTAATAATTGTGCAATGTGTATGAGTCTTAGCAATCAGAAGAAGTGTATTGCTTTTAGCCAGTAGTAGAAGTATATTGTGTGTAAATACTAATTAATAATAAACATTTATTGCAGATGGGTAAAGGAACAGTAGTTGGACAGTGTGGATGGCAATTAGTCAACAGAAAAATTGCATCGTGGATGGATATAAGTGAGCAGTAGTGCATTATGGATTAATATTGGTAATGATAAACATGAATTGTCCTGTATTTCTAACACTCCCTCATAGCATGCTGGGAAGGATAACCTTACCATGCGGAAAACAAAAAGCTTACTGTGTACAGTGTGGTAAAATGTAAACATTTTACAGACTCAATTATACAGCATATTAGACAGCCCCTTTCTCACTACATACATTTTCCCAGTTCCCAGTATATCCATGTCTGTGATCACCATACAATTTCAATGCCCAGCATTTACACATCCATGATCATTATACACTTTCCCAATGCCCAGTAAATGCGTAAATGCAAGCCAATAATCACCATTTATATTCCCAATAGCCGGAAAGTACACATCTATAATCATCATAAATTTTAGAGATGGTCACTGACCCATGTGTTTTGGTTTTGTTTTTGGTTTTGGATCTGGATTACCTTCGTGTTTTGGTTTTGGTTTTGGTTTTGGTTTTGCAAAACCGAACTTGCGGGTTTTTGTTTTTTGTTTTGTTTGGTTTTGTTTTCCTATTTTTGAAAAAAATATAATTTTTTTGGTCTAAAATAACCTAATTTAGTGCTCCACCAGTTTCTTAGATAAGTGAGGTAATTCTAAAGCTAATAAATTATGAAAAAAACAGTTTAATCCCTGGTAGGCCGTCCCTAATTCGAACACTTGTCTGCAAATTATACAGACAAACCTGGCTGTCTACCTCCTCCATCTTTGATTATTGTCAATGTAGTCATCGTCTTTGGGTGTATATTACACCCTCCACTTGTAGTTGAATATGAAAAAAGCAGCCTGCACAGACTGTGGAACTAGAAAGTAAAATTAAATGCACCACGGTAGTTTGGTGGCTATCTATGCCCCCCCCCCACCCTCCACTTGTAGTTGTTAATAAAAAAAGCAGCCTGCACAGACTGTGGAACTAGAAAGTAAAATTTAATGGACCACGGTAGTTTGGTGGCAATCTATGCCCCCCCCCCCCGCCCTCCACTTGTAGTTGAATATAAAAAAAGAAGCCTGCACAGACTGTGGAACTAGAAATTCGAATAAACAAAGAAATGGACAAAGGCAGTTTGGCATCTGTCTGCATCAGATCCCCTCTCCACTACGAGTAAAATAGAAAACTATTTAGCCGTTATATAATCTAGAATATAAATAGAAATTGAGAAAGGCAATTTGGTATCTGTCTGCATCATAATCATCAACATCCTCATTAGCGCCCTTGTCACCTCCACAAATCTCCCCCTCATCCTCTTCTATTTCCAAAGTGGCATCCTCAATTTGTGTATCACCAGCTACACTCGGGCTGTTCAGGTACACATCAGCAGAACTGCTGAAAGGGCCCTTCTTTATGGGTACACTAACAGAATGCTCACGACTAGACATACCACTGTTGGATGGACTTTCCACAGGGATTAGTGTCATTTGTGAATCAGAGCAAACATTATCCTCTAATGCCTTACTGTTATCTTGCAGCTCGGCTTTGACGCGTAACAGTAGTTGTGCACCACTTGTAGGCTCGGTAACTTTTTAGGATCTGCCACTAATAGTCAAAGGTGAAGGCCTGATTCTCTCTTTGCCACTGCGTGTGTAGAATGCTATGTTGGCAATTTTTTTTTTATCGGCACTTAACTTTTGCTCAGTAACACTTCTTTTTCGCTTCAACACAGTAAATTTTTTTGGGGGTTTTTGGACTGATTTCGAAACACTGTGTAGTTTGACATCGCCTTGCCCAGATGACGTACTGGGAACACTACCATCAGGACTGGTGACAGAACCTGGTTGCTCATTCTGCTCATATGTGGACTGCTTTGAATCCATTCTCAGCCCAAAGCACTTGTAGTGCTAAAAATTATTTGGTGGATACTGCTGACAGATAGTAATTTTGACAGCCAGAAATATTTATGCACAATTATGGGGGACACCCCAAAAGCACTGGGGAGTGCTAAAAAGTATTTGGTAGATACTGCTGACAGATAGTAATTTTGACAGCCAGAAATATTTATGCACAATTATGGGGGACACCCCAAAAGCACTGGGGACTGACAAATATTGAAAAAAAAATCCTCTATACTCTTCTCTTCTCTAGCGAATCAGAATATTGTATTCTCTGTCCCTGCTCTAATCTGCCTGTGACTACACCCTGCTCTCTCCCTCTGTCAAATGGCAATGGATTGCTGTGGAGGCATATATTTATAATCTTGAACTATCGCGAGAACCGAGCCCCGAGATCCGACGACGTCACAATGACGTTCGGCCTTGATTTGGATTCGGAGCGGGCGGGAGAGTACCGAGCTACTCGGCTCGGTACCTGGATACCCAAAGTTCGGGTGGGTTCGGTTCTCGGGGAACCGGACCCGCCCATCTCTAATAAATATTCACAATGATCATAGTGCTGCACTAGTTTAATAAAGTGAATTAAAATTAGCTGGCACTAAGTATAGAAAATACTATCTATAATTAGTGACAACTCACATTGCTTCCTGTTAATATCTGCAAATAAATCTTGAGCATTGAGCAAATATATAAATTTTTTAGTATCTATAAAAATCTTAATCGCTAGGTGAATGTATAATGATTCTCAAACCGTATATATCTCATAGTGACACCATGATGGTTAGCAAGCCTGCTATTAGGGAAGTGTTGCATGGATGGGAATTACCCTTTATACTAATTGAAATTTTTGGTTTTGACAAATAATGCTTCTGAATTTTACATTTCTTGGCCTACTTTTCTGTTGAAGAGAGTACATTTTTCTCTTACAGCTGACTACAGATAAGAGTATAATTGCTGTAGTCAGATCCATGTGGCATTTCTCACACTACTTGGGTGGGGTGGAGATACAGAAATAGATGGTTCTTCCTATATGGGTCATTGTGTTATATAGGATGTTTTTTTATTGTATGGTGTCACTAAGTTGCTATCTGTGTTGCATATCAGTCAATAGAATTCTCTATATATTGTCCATTGGTCACTAGAAAGCTATTTGTATTGTATATCAGTGAATAGGATGCTGTCTGAATTGTGTAACGTCACTAGGATGCTCTCTCTAATGTATTCCACAAGGATGCTCTCTGTATTGTATATCACTAGGATATTCTTTGTTTTGTATATTGTGAGAACACCAGGGTTGGAACCATAGTTCTCTAGATACCTGGCCCTCTAGGTTAACAGGTCAACACAGGTAAGGAGGCAAGTGTCACGGGCACTAGGAGTCTTTACCCAGGGATCACCAGATGGTAGGCCTACCAGAGCAATGTAGATGGTAATAGGGTACTCTGGTAGCTGGGTGATCACGGAACATGAAATGATGGCCGATGAGATGCTCAGGAAAGTCTATGACTAGCAACACTGGTAATAATGAGGTAATAATACACAAGGAACTGTATGGACAAGGACACGTGAAGGTAGTCAGTGGTCTTGCGATAGCAAGTTGTACCACTGCTATAGTAAGGAGGAATGTCCAACAGAAACAAGGAGGTGATGAGAGTCAGCGGTCTGCGGGTAGCAAGTTGTACCGCTGTCTGCGTGAAGGAATGGAATCCAAGTGGAGGTATCCAGGTAGTCAGTGGTCTGCGGTAGCAAGTTGTACCACTGCTATGTGAGAGGATGATGGAACAGGTGATACCGGAAACAGGGATCAGTGGTCTGACATCAGCAAGTTGTACCACTGAATATATATGTGAGGAGGTGCACAGGGGAAGACTGCAACACAGGATATACACAGGCACCTTATACACGATCCACAGTAATATGCACAATATAGATATATATATAGATATAAATGACTGAGCAGGTCTGCAATCTAGAAAGTCTCTTGAAGTAGTCCAGCACAATGATAACACAGTCAATGATGGCTATAGACTCAGCGGATAGCAGACTCCAGAGAGAACCAAACACAGTCCAGCAAGATATGCAATACACAGCACAGTCAATGAGAAGTATGCATACCGTGGTTCAGCAGAAGCAGTCAGATGGGATTGCAGCGGTACCTGAGCGGCTGGAGGCCGACGGGATAGGAAGTCCCTGGATAGGTGAGGCAGCGGTCTAGCAGGTGCAGCGCACAGGTGAGTAGACCAACAGGGACACGAATCCACAGGAGTCAGCAACACGTGGAACTGGACTCATAGGGGACCCAGGAGAATGGAGATGATCCAGCAGAGGGTAGTAGATGAGATACAAATCCAATGCTGACAGGAGGGTAGAGACCAGTGGAACACGTGAAGGCGTGGAGAGTGGATCAGCAGGAGATGGACGATAGCGCTGACCACAGCAGCAGGACTCAGCGGCACACGGAGGTAACCAGTAGCAACCACAGGAACCAACAGCGATGGGAAACAGGAGTGCAGCGCAGGGCAGGAGCTGTTGATCACGAAGTGTAGCAGATGGTAATGAAAGCGGCAGTCTCGAGGAAGCCACAGCAAAGATGAGATGAGACTGTAGTGCACGGAGGCAGCGGATAGTAATCAGCTGGCAGTCACGATGTTGAACACAGGCGAGTTGAAAGCAGGAGACTGTAGTGCACGGAGGCAGCGGATAGTAGTCAGCTGGCAGTCACGATGATGAACACAGGCGAGTTGCAAGCAGGAGACTGTAGTGCACGGAGGCAGCGGATAGTAATCAGCTGGCAGTCACGATGTTGAACACAGGCGAGTTGCCAGCAGGAGACTGTAGTGCACGGAGGCAGCGGATAGGAATCAGCAAACAGACTTGATGAGAAGCAGGTGAGTGAAGTAAAAGCTGGAGTGCACGGAGGCAGCGGATAGCAATGAGCAAACAGTCACATTGATATAAAATAACGTTGAAGTGGTTTAGAAGACTGTAGTGCACGGAGGCAGCGGATAGGAATCAGCAAACAGTCATGATGATACAGTTGATGGTAGAAGTGGTATGGGAACCACAGTAGTAGAAGTGGTTTGGAAACCACAGGAATAGAAGTGGCTTGGAAACCACAGGAATCAGCAGCGCTGAATACACGAGGAATACAGGAACACCTTCAGAGACTCATGAGGAATGAGACTCCAAGATCAGGCAACGTGGTGTTGACCACAGGTGCTTAATATAGGGAGTGTTGCCTGATCTGCCAATTGAGTTAAAGGGGTATACACTGAAGTATAGAAAAGGGCTGCGCATGCGCAGACCCTCAGGATGGTGGACGACCACGGTTCCTAAATGTCCGGGAAGAGGCACTCACGGTCCGGTGAGTGACAGTACCCCCCCTTTTAAAGGTGGGCACAGAACGCCTGGAACCGGGCTTGTCCGGATTTTTGGAGTAAAACTTCTTCAAAAGGGCAGGAGCATTAAGATCTTCAGCTTTGATCCAAGAGCGCTCCTCAGGGCCAAAGCCCTTCCAATGAACGAGGAAGTGGAGGACTCCTCGCGAAATTTTTGCATCTAGTACCTCGGTAATCTCAAAATCCTCCTCCTGATGAACTTGAACTGGCTGCGGAGCTGAGGGAGGAGTTGAAAAACGGTTGATAATAAGAGGTTTGAGCAAAGATACATGGAAGGCATTAGAAATCCGAAGACTCTTAGGAAGAAGGAGTTTCACACATACTGGATTGATAACTTGAATGATCCTATATGGACCAATAAAACGAGGGGCGAATTTCATGGATGGAACCTTCAAACGAATATTTTTTGTGGATAACCAGACACGATCTCCAATTTTTAGTGGTGGAATAGCCCGCCTCTTCTTATCAGCGAAAGATTTATATTTGACAGATGTCTTCTTTAAACAGGTTCTGACCTGAGACCAGATATTTTTAAAGGTCTGACAAACAGTTTCCACCGCAGGAACTTGGGTGGGCGGGAGGGCAGGAAATTCCGGAAAAGACGGATGGTGACCGTAGACCACAAAAAATGGAGTTTTGGATGATGACTCATGGTACATGTTGTTATGGGCGAACTCAGCCCAAGGGAGTAACTCTACCCAGTTGTCTTGATTGGCTGATGAAAATATCCTTATAAAAGTCTCAAGATCTTGATTGACACGTTCGGTTTGTCCATTGGATTGTGGATGGTAAGAAGATGAGAGTGCTAATCGTATGCCCAAGGTTTTACAAAGGGCTCGCCAGAATCTGGACACGAATTGTACTCCTCTATCAGACACAATCTCAGATGGACATCCATGGATACGGAAGATCTCTTTAATGAAATGTTCAGCCAGGATAGACGAGGAAGGCAAACCAGACAGAGGGATGAAATGAGCCATCTTCGAAAATCTGTCCACTACCACCCAAATAGTGTTATGGTTCTTACTAGGTGGTAAGTCAGTAACGAAATCCATACTAATATGGGTCCATGGTTTGGACGGAATGGGTAGTGGTCGCAGCAACCCTGCTGGGGTTCTGCGGGAGGATTTGAATTGCGAACATAATTCACAGGAAGCAATGAACTCTTTGACGTCTCTCCTCATAGAAGGCCACCAGTAACTTCGAGAGAGGATCTCAAAAGTCTTGTGTTCACCGGCGTGTCCAGAAAAACGAGAGGCATGGAACCACGAAAGGATTTTCCTCCTTAGTATAGGAGGCACAAGGGTCTTCCCAAATGGTAGCGTTCTGGTGGATGAAGCAGCCAGTGAGATACATTTGGGGTCTAGAATGGTATGGTTGGAAACCTCTTCTATATCAGAGGACGTAACAAAGGCTCTAGATAAGGCATCAGCTTTTTTGTTCTTGGCAGCTGGTTTGAAGGTAATTATTAATTCAAAACGGGAAAAGAAAAGAGACCATCTTGCTTGACGAGGGTTCAAGCATTGGGCAGACTGGAGATATGACAAGTTCTTATGATCCGTGAAGATCGTCACCGGATGGCGAGCTCCCTCCAACAAGTATCTCCATTCCTCTAATGCGGCTTTGATAGCCAGTAATTCCTTGTCCCCGATGGTATAATTCTTCTCTGCGGGTAGGAGACCCCGAGAATAGAAGGCACAAGGGTGGAATTTTTGCTGTTCCGAGCGTTGGGAGAGAATAGCTCCTAAGCCCACATTAGAGGCATCTACTTCTAGGAAGAAGGGGAGTGTCACATCAGGCTGTCGAAGGATTGGAGCCGAAGAGAAGGACTCTTTTAATGTTTGAAAGGCTTGAATAGCCTCAGTTGACCATTGCTTAGGATTAGCCCCTTTTCGAGTCAGGGCCACAATAGGAGATGCAATGGAAGAAAAGTCTTGAATGAAGCGTCTATAGTAATTGGCAAAACCTAAAAAACGCTGGATCGCACGAAGAGTAGTTGGCTGGGGCCAATGTAGTACAGCATTTACTTTGTCAGGATCCATCTTCAGGCCAACTCCGGAAACTATATACCCCAAGAATGGAATCTGGGGTAATTCGAATGAACATTTTTCTAATTTACAGAACAATGAATTTTTCCGTAGCCTGGAGAGGACTTCTGCCACATGTTGGTGGTGAGAAGGCAGGTCCTGTGAAAAAATCAATATGTCGTCCAGGTAGACGACGACACATACATATAATAAGTCCCGAAAAATCTCATTGATGAAGCCCTGAAAAACAGCGGGGGCATTACATAGCCCGAAAGGCATTACCAGATATTCGTAATGCCCGTCTCTGGTGTTAAACGCTGTCTTCCATTCGTCACCGGAACGGATTCTGATTAAATTGTAGGCACCACGAAGATCCAACTTAGTAAAAATACGGGCTCCCTTGATGCGGTCAAATAGCTCAGTGATCAACGGAATGGGATACCGATTCTTGATAGTAATGGCATTGAGTCCACGAAAATCTATACAAGGGCGTAATGATCCATCCTTCTTTTTGACAAAGAATAACCCAGCTCCAGCGGGCGAGGTGGAAGGTCGAATGAACCCACGCTGGAGGTTCTCCCGTATATATTCAGATGTAGCTTGAGTTTCAGGTAACGAGAGTGGATAGACCCGGCCCCTGGGAGGAGTCTTGCCAGGAAGGAGGTCAATCGGACAATCCCAAGAACGATGAGGAGGAAGACGTTCAGACTGAGCTTTATCAAAAACATCGGTAAATAAAGCATATTGAGGAGGGAGTCCCGATGAAATAGCTGAGATGGAAGCTTGCTGTACCTTGAGAGGAATGACTTGGGAAAGGCAATGATGGTGACATTCAGGCCCCCAAGACGTGACTTGAGGGGTGCGCCAGTCAATCTGGGGAGAGTGACACTGAAGCCATGGAAGGCCTAGGACAATCGGACTTGTCGTAACAGGAAGAATTAAAAACGATATCTCTTCATGATGCAGAGCACCAATCTGAAGGGTTACTGGAGACGTACTCTGGGTGATGAGACCGTTGATGAGACGTGATCCATCGATAGCCGTCACAGTAATGGGAGTTTTTAAGGTAATCACTGGTAGAGACCATTGATTTACTAACGATTTGGAAATAAAATTTCCTGCTGCTCCGGAATCAATCAATGCCTGTGACTCAAAGGTTTTGGTAGCAAAGGAAATAGTCACATCAAAAGCGCAGACTTTAGATTTCATAGACGATGGAGAGGACTCCAGGGACCCTAACTTCACCTCTCCAGAACTAGTTAGGGCCTGGCATTTCCCGATCTCTTAGGGCAGGAGCTGAGGACATGAGTGGAATCAGCACAATAGATACAGAGTCTATTCTTGACTCTTCGTTTCCTCTCCTCAGAAGATAACTTGGAACGTCCTATCTCCATGGGAATCACAGCGGGTGACACTGGACGAAATTGAGGGTTAGAGCGAAGAGGTGCTTTAGCAGAAGTCGTTTTCTCAGCCTCTCTTTCACGAAATCTCATATCAACACGATGGCATAGAGAGATCAAATCTTCAAGGGACGAAGGAAGCTCTTGAGTAGTCAGTGCATCTTTAATTTTATCGGAAAGCCCCTGCCAGAAGGCGGCAACTAGGGCTTCAGTGTTCCACTGAAGTTCAGAGGCTAAGATCCTAAATTGAATGACGTACTGGCCTACAGTATGAGATCCTTGTCGCAGACGGAGGATGCTGGAAGCAGCGGAGGTCACACGACCTGGTTCATCGAACACACTTCGAAATGTAGAAATAAATTTGGCACTATCTTGTAATATTGGATCGTTCCTCTCCCACAGGGGGGAGGCCCAAGCCAGGGCTTGTCCTGAAAACAAAGAGATAAGATAGGCCACTCTGGAACGATGGGTAGAAAAATTTTGAGGTTGGAGCTCAAAATGGACTGAACATTGGTTAAGGAAACCCCTACAAGTTTTGGGGTCTCCATCGTACTTTGACGGAGTAGGCAGGTGAAGCGTGGAAGCTGTAGACACCTGGGATGGCAATGGGGAAACGGAGGAAAGCACAGGAGCTTCAGTAGTAGCTGTCACAGTCTGTCCAGATGTTCCTTGGGAGGTTAATGACTGATAACACTGAAGTAACAGCTGTTGGCGGGCATCCTGTTGCTCCACACGGCTAACCAGATGTTGCAGCATCTCTTTGGCGGTAGGTTCCGCATCTGGGTCTGTCATGGCCTGATCTTACTGTCACGGGCACTAGGAGTCTTTACCCAGGGATCACCAGATGGTAGGCCTACCAGAGCAATGTAGATGGTAATAGGGTACTCTGGTAGCTGGGTGATCACGGAACATGAAATGATGGCCGATGAGATGCTCAGGAAAGTCTATGACTAGCAACACTGGTAATAATGAGGTAATAATACACAAGGAACTGTATGGACAAGGACACGTGAAGGTAGTCAGTGGTCTTGCGATAGCAAGTTGTACCACTGCTATAGTAAGGAGGAATGTCCAACAGAAACAAGGAGGTGATGAGAGTCAGCGGTCTGCGGGTAGCAAGTTGTACCGCTGTCTGCGTGAAGGAATGGAATCCAAGTGGAGGTATCCAGGTAGTCAGTGGTCTGCGGTAGCAAGTTGTACCACTGCTATGTGAGAGGATGATGGAACAGGTGATACCGGAAACAGGGATCAGTGGTCTGACATCAGCAAGTTGTACCACTGAATATATATGTGAGGAGGTGCACAGGGGAAGACTGCAACACAGGATATACACAGGCACCTTATACACGATCCACAGTAATATGCACAATATAGATATATATATAGATATAAATGACTGAGCAGGTCTGCAATCTAGAAAGTCTCTTGAAGTAGTCCAGCACAATGATAACACAGTCAATGATGGCTATAGACTCAGCGGATAGCAGACTCCAGAGAGAACCAAACACAGTCCAGCAAGATATGCAATACACAGCACAGTCAATGAGAAGTATGCATACCGTGGTTCAGCAGAAGCAGTCAGATGGGATTGCAGCGGTACCTGAGCGGCTGGAGGCCGACGGGATAGGAAGTCCCTGGATAGGTGAGGCAGCGGTCTAGCAGGTGCAGCGCACAGGTGAGTAGACCAACAGGGACACGAATCCACAGGAGTCAGCAACACGTGGAACTGGACTCATAGGGGACCCAGGAGAATGGAGATGATCCAGCAGAGGGTAGTAGATGAGATACAAATCCAATGCTGACAGGAGGGTAGAGACCAGTGGAACACGTGAAGGCGTGGAGAGTGGATCAGCAGGAGATGGACGATAGCGCTGACCACAGCAGCAGGACTCAGCGGCACACGGAGGTAACCAGTAGCAACCACAGGAACCAACAGCGATGGGAAACAGGAGTGCAGCGCAGGGCAGGAGCTGTTGATCACGAAGTGTAGCAGATGGTAATGAAAGCGGCAGTCTCGAGGAAGCCACAGCAAAGATGAGATGAGACTGTAGTGCACGGAGGCAGCGGATAGTAATCAGCTGGCAGTCACGATGTTGAACACAGGCGAGTTGAAAGCAGGAGACTGTAGTGCACGGAGGCAGCGGATAGTAGTCAGCTGGCAGTCACGATGATGAACACAGGCGAGTTGCAAGCAGGAGACTGTAGTGCACGGAGGCAGCGGATAGTAATCAGCTGGCAGTCACGATGTTGAACACAGGCGAGTTGCCAGCAGGAGACTGTAGTGCACGGAGGCAGCGGATAGGAATCAGCAAACAGACTTGATGAGAAGCAGGTGAGTGAAGTAAAAGCTGGAGTGCACGGAGGCAGCGGATAGCAATGAGCAAACAGTCACATTGATATAAAATAACGTTGAAGTGGTTTAGAAGACTGTAGTGCACGGAGGCAGCGGATAGGAATCAGCAAACAGTCATGATGATACAGTTGATGGTAGAAGTGGTATGGGAACCACAGTAGTAGAAGTGGTTTGGAAACCACAGGAATAGAAGTGGCTTGGAAACCACAGGAATCAGCAGCGCTGAATACACGAGGAATACAGGAACACCTTCAGAGACTCATGAGGAATGAGACTCCAAGATCAGGCAACGTGGTGTTGACCACAGGTGCTTAATATAGGGAGTGTTGCCTGATCTGCCAATTGAGTTAAAGGGGTATACACTGAAGTATAGAAAAGGGCTGCGCATGCGCAGACCCTCAGGATGGTGGACGACCACGGTTCCTAAATGTCCGGGAAGAGGCACTCACGGTCCGGTGAGTGACAGCAAGAAAGAGATAAATACCCCTTTATTTAATAAAGTGTACACACTAAGTAAAATACAACAGTGCTCCCCAAGGTGAAATGTGTTCCCTCACCAAACATAACAGAAAATCATGTCAGAAAATCATCACTGCAAGTAAAAACTCCCAAGCAGGTTACCTCCCAGCACAGAGTCTTAGCAGGCACAAATTTCTGGTAGTGAAGTCCACAGACGACAATCCAAGTGGGCCAGGGGTTCTGAGCCATAAGGTGGTTCCATGTATCTTGATTATCCCATCCACTCAGCCTTCTCTTCACGATCTTGGTGGGTCCTTGGGTATTAGTCTCACTACTGGTGTAGGCTCATCAACTCCTCAGAATCTGTGTGTGCCACCTGATGGAGTGGTACCAGAATTAGCCTTAGAGGTTCAATGTCTGATCTGTCTGAAGAAGCTTCTGCTTCAAGCAATCCTTTCTGGCACTGATAGCATATGGTTACTCTAAATCAACACAAGTACTTTCTCCTCCAAGTTTCTCGCTGCCCTCTGGGAGTTGTCCTTTTTGTCTCTTCCCCATAGTGACCCGGTCCTTGTCCCCTCCCTAGATTAACCTCCCCGGCCATGGTCCCTTTGTCACGGATGGCTTACAGGAAATTGAACCCTAGGCTCTGCTGAGCATGACTAAGCCCACCCACGGGCGCGGAGTCTAACAGACAGATGGTTTTACCAGGAACCCCCGCAAGGAGTTATGGTCTTAGCTGCACCAAGTCTGCAGGTCGCAGTCCAGTGAGTGAGTGTACAGCAGAACGATGTGGAGGAGCCAGGTGAAGTGGATGGAGATAATGGAGTCTACAGATAAGTGGTATAAATACAGGCACAACAATAATATAGGCTGATTGTCAGCAGCCAATGAGCCACTAGGAGAATAGGTGCTCTGTGGTATACAACGAGAGGACAGAGGCTGTCACTATGAAGTACTCAGGAGATGGTAATGGGAGTACTGGAGCAGCAATAGTTCAACACAGCCAGAGGCTGAAGGCTTACTGGATTGGTGGAGGAAACTCGTAATAACAGCTGATGAGTTCCAGATGAAATAGCAGCCTGAACGGTAGTGATGAGAGAACTGGAGCTATCACAATAGAGTACACTGGAAATGGTAACAGAGGTACTGGAACAGCGAAAGTTCAACACGGCTGCAGGCTGAGAGCAAACTGGAGTTGTGGAGGTAACTCGTAGTAACAGCTGATAAGTCACAGTGAGAGTAGCGGCTCTGAACGGTAGCGATGAGAGAACTGAAGATGTCACGATGAAGTACACTGGAGATGGTAATAGAGGTACTGGAGCAGCGATATTTCAACGCGGCCAGAGACTGAGATCAGACTGGAATAGAGGAGGTAACCCGTGGTAACAGCTGATGAGTCACAGATGTAGTAGCGGCTCTGAGTAGTAGTGATGTGAGAACTGAAGCTGTCAGGATGAAGTACACTGGAGATGGTAATAGAGGTACTGGAGCAGCGATATTTCAACATGGCCAGAGACTGAGAGCAGGCTGGAGTAGCGGAGGTAACCCGTGGTAACAGCTGATGAGTCACAGATGTAGTAACGGCTCTGAGTGGTAGCGATGAGAGAACCGGAGCTGTCACAATGAAGTACACTGGAGATGGTAAGTGAGGTACTGGAACAGCGATAGGTCAACAAATAGAGACTGAGAGCAGACTGGAACACAGGCAAACCACAAGGAGAACAGAAACCAGAACCACAGGCTGCAGGAAGTGAGCTTGAAGAACAGGCATCAGACAGGTGAATCCAGGAGGTTTAAATAGCGCTCCAGAAATGCTTAGCCAATGAAAAAGAGGGAGGAGGTCCTGAAGTGCAATAGGCTTGCACCTGCACAGATCTGAAACTATCCGCACTGTGTTTGTATAATTAAGAAAAATATTTGAGACGTGGAATATCCACTAAATTACAACTCTCCATTTACAAATTTTGACATTATACGGATAAGTCAAAATACGGAGCATTTTTGACTGCAGTGTGGTTAACCAATTCACCAAACAATTACAATACTTACTCCTGTAGGGGTTAAACACTTATAAACACTACAATTACAAAGTGATTGTGAGGGAACTATCCTAAGGCGATCCTAGGCTATATAAACCTAGGATTATTGGATCTGTAGACACTTCTGTCCGCTTCTCAATGTTAAGTATTATTAACAGTGACTGTTCACGCTGTGCCTGCATGACTAAGACAAATACTCAATACGTGGAATATCCACTTAATTACAACATTCATACATTTTGATAACATATGGATAAGTGCATACGGGTCACATTCCGAGTACAGCACTAAGGGCATTAACCCTACACAGCGTGTATTTCCCTGATCCTAAAATATCATTGATGGAAGTTCCCTTTATATAAATTCCTTCATCTCAGATTCACATCTACTTTGTTGCAACCTCAGGAGTTTATTAATATACTGGCCAATGAGTACTCAATCTTCTATGTGGATACACATACATTATGTCTAACAGGGGATTTATAGGCAACGGCACAGATTAGCAATTATATTGCTATTTTATTTCACTTTTTCTTTTTGTTGGTATCATTTGTTTTCACTTATTTAGTTTTAATATTTCGCTGCTTAGTTCTATCCTCACATGAGGATCCTATTAATATTATATAATGCTGTTCTCTTTTTAAAGTGACATTAAAAGTTATATTTTATCATTCTTTTGAGGAGAGTCCTATTAGTGCCTCAATACACAGTTTCTTTCTTCCCTTTTCGATACAGATCTGAATATAGCTGAATGAATGAACTGGAGAATGTCTGATGCTGGGACATGGCAGTTTCAAGATGAATGGACTGCAGGTAACGAGACAGGTACTATCTGTGGAGCCGGAACGTTACACCCTTTTTATTAGTGGTGTAGGGTCTAGGTGGTAACAGGGGTGTAGGAAGAACATGACATTGGTCATAGCAGGTGGTCAACTACCTGCTGTTTCTGTTCCATCCAGTCTGTGCTGGGGAGGTCCTGGAACAATGGAAAGTAAACAAGCAGAATCTAACTCCTGATTGTAGATAGAGTCCCGGCCCTTCTGTCTTTAAACCCTTCCACTCTTTTTTGATGTCACTGGTTCCAAAGCTGTTTCACACATCCTGTGATCTACCTCCTCCCTCTCTGGAATCCACAATAATACTGGAAATGGTCACTGGGTGGCATTTAATAACTGAGGAGGATGCTGTTGTTCAATTGACGTGACAGTCTGGGCTGATCCGATTTTCTCACTGTGATGCTCAGCCTTCTCTCATATATCTATCCCTAGTCTGAGCAAAATATTATGCAGAGATGTATAATACCTGGTTTGTCTTACTTACAATCCATCCATGTTGTTTCTGCTTGAGGATGTAATTTGCAGTCTCCTGTAAATATTGACATAATTTACTTCATTTGATTGATACAATTTTGATATGCAGTCTCCAGTCTATATTGATTAATACCATTTACATGCATTTTCTGATTTGTCATCATTCATTGTCAGTAAAATAACATAATTTATACTTTTAACTATGCTGATTCCATTATAATATTCCAAAATGTGTGGGACTGGCTTCCACAGCCGGGAACTTGAAGAACAATTGGGAGATTTTATTACTCTATTTATTTTCTTTACACGCAGTGCGACCCAGTTAGTGGTGCATCATCATCATCATCATCATCATCATCATCATCTATTTATTTATATGCATCATACAGTATGTGGGTATAGGAGAGAGAGATTGAGATTGATGGAGGGAGGCTCTACCCATGCCCTCAATGATGCTGATCATTGTTATTCCAGTGGCATGGTGCTGCTCATCATAGGTCTTTAATAATATTCACCATATGCTGCTCTTATTCTGGCCTGGGGTAGACATCATACTGGAGGTATTTATATATGTATAAAAATGTAGAAGTAAGCTCAGTTTTTATAAGATTTAATATGTGAAATTGTTGTCAGGACTTTACTTGAAGAATGACACTTTGCCATCTTTACCTTTGTAAAGATATGTGTTTAAATTAGGGCATTGAATTACCAAAGTCAGGTACATACAAAATAAATTGAGATAATGAATGTGCCACCTTCCTTACCCTGTCCTAATAAAAAATCTAGATTGCAGATGTCGTGAACATAGAGAGCTTGCAGTTATTTATAAGGGATAAAATCATAACTGCAGTGTAAATATGTTATATCAAAGGAATCCATTGATAAGTTCAGTTAAAGTGTAAGATTTGAGGTCAGAGAGTCTGATGTAAATTTATTGGATGGCTTTGCACACCCCAGTGTGAGAAGATAGAAGTGTCACCTGGGGGCAGCTTTAAAGAGCTCCCAGGGTGAGATCTAGCCTATTTGTGACACTCAAATAGACTGTGTGGGGCCGATCACAGCTGGAGAGCCTTGTAGGCAGCATGTGAAAGCCTATACAGGTATATAGAAATATGACCTTCAAAGTAAAATGTTGTCATAGTTCATATTTTAGGAAATCTGGGGGTAACTCCATACTGAGGAGCAGAAATCACACCAGGGTTGTGAATGACAGGCACGGGTTGTATCCATGAACAGCTAAAATCACATATCTTTGTGAAAGGTATGTCACATTTTAATAATTCCATCTTGTTTGGTATTTTAGAGTGCAGGAGATTATGACCGGTTTATTGAAGGGGGAGTTATTTCTCTGGGATATATCTGTTAAGAATTACCAACAGGTCAAGACTTTGGGAATATTTGTAAGCAAAGTATAGTGACACCCAGGGGACATTCCTGCCCCCTATTAGCATTAAATACTGCCCCTGTGAAGACCATCCCATTTAATATTGCTTAAAAACCCGTGTTTTGGAAAGGACAAACTGTCAGACTTTTTGGGGAAATCAAGTTAGATTGATAAGCTGTCAATCTTCCTAGCCAATTTCCCATGGTGCAGATTATGCAACTCACGTATGTGCTATTCTGAATGTAACCCTTTTTATTTTAAACTGCTTCACTCTAACGAATCCATTAGCCTGTTTAGAAGAGGCAGATTGCTCGAACATGTTAACCCTTGGAATGCCAGTGTGTGATTTGTTGATACATTTGATTAACAAGCTGTGTGCGCTTGCATTTACATTTGTGTAAAAGTCTGGAGGTGTGAAGAGTTAACCATGTGTGTGCTGGTGTGGGTCTTGCTAGTTTGTGGATAAATAGAAGCCAGTGTGCCAGTATATTGGGGTCCTATTGGGGTCCTATTGCCCGTACCCAATAGGTGGTGGCAGAACCTGAAGTGTCTGGGGGGTGTGAGAGCGCTGTGTTGGGGTGATTCCGTAGGTCTATAACCTGTGTGATAGGTAGAGAGAGACTGCGTGCTGAAATCGTGTGTGACCTCATACAGCGAACACCCCAAAGTCACGGCAGCTGGGAGCATGACCGTGACAGCAGACATGAGATTACATCACAGACACATATACTATACTAATATACAGATACACTTACACTAACATTGTACATTTCTTTCTACAGCAATAAAAGTGGAATTTAGAGAAATAGGCTGATGCACAAATAAAGGCATAAATAAAATATAACAAAAAAGTTATTCAGAATGTTTTATTGAATGAAATAACAGACTGACTTTTCAGCTGTTTTAATACATATGATGGACACGTCTGAAGGAACCAATTCTAGGGCTTTGGGCACCCCAATCAGTGTATCTTCTGTATTCTCCAGGTCTCAGGTAAAACTGACGTCCCCTGTAGTTGGGCTCTTCATAGAACATCCAGTACCCATCTTGTATCTGAGCAGAGTGGATATCATGGTAACGGAATCTCTCATTGACATTATGACAATCGTCAGTGAATTCCATCATCTGACCTCTGAAGTCTTCTTTCTCATAGATCCTGACTCTGAATGAACCTTGGTGCTGCCATAATAATATTAGAAATGACAATTATATATTTTTTTTTAAATGTAATCCATTTTAGAATATAATACACAGTAAATTTATAACACAACTATAATTGAATATAATTCTTAAACTTTGACTAATTTTAAGGCATTAATTGGATGAGTTTTGTTCAGCAATTTATTAAATGTTGTAATTAAGATATCTTACTAAATAAAAATGGTTGCTAGTTACCTGTGGGCTTAGGCGACAAGACCGAATGGAGTCATTGTAACCCATCCATTGCTGGAATTCAGGGTACTCGCCTCTATGGAGGAAGTACTGGTGTCCTCTGTAGTTAGGCTGTTCATACAGGATCCAGTTTCCACTGTCCACACGAATGGAGTTACAGTGTCTAAAATATGAGGACAAGTCTGGACATTCAGAGTTGCACTCATAGGAGCGACCCTGGAAGTTCCTGTCCTCGTAGAAAACAATCTGTGGGGGAAAAAAATAATATTTCAATATTATTTTTTGTAAACATTTACATTACATGCATACAACAAATTCAGTAGAACACAAATTGTTCAGTCAGACTCTTGTCAGTTCTGTCTAAGATAAATCACTTTTTAATAATTTAATGGAAAACATGTATATGATATTAGTAATTTTTTACCTTTCCCATGTTGCTGGTTTAGATGAGTTCTAGTGAACTGTGTATTCAGGGCATGAGGATAGGGGGGTTTATATACACAATATTTCTTCTGTAAGCAGAAGTATACTGACTTGTCGTTCTATGTGACTATTGTTCTTTTATGCTCACTGGCATTATTCCAAAGCATTGCTTAGAAGGCTAAAAAACATTTAACCTAAACCTCTCACAACCACATGAATGGTCCCGATTATTGTGTTTCATGAACACTGCATTTTCATTTAAAGAGATCATTTTAAACTGAAACACATAGTCCTGATCTTCCTGCTTCTACCATTTTCCAGTAGACACTGGACACAATCTATGATAAGCTATTTTACCCTTTAGGACATATAAAAATCTGTATCATTTCTATAATTCGAGTAACAATATTTTCTTTATAAATTCATAATATACGGGAGTTAAAAAAATGACTTATTTAAATCTCATGGTACATTTACATAATTTAATAATATTAATCATCAACTGCATTTTAATCATCAGCTGTAAAAGTTTTATATTTCACTTTCAGATATTTTGCATTACAGTGACATAGACATAGAACTTCTGCAATGTAGGAGTGATGTTAATACCCTGTGGATTGTCTCTGTATATGTTAAAAATACCGCTGCAACTTTATATATATTTACTGTATTTATAGAGTGGACATTTGTCATCTCTGGCGTGTGGACATTTCAGCTCTTCTACGAAACATTAGTAAACAAATTGTTGCGAGGAATGTCTGTGCTGGTACAATGGGATCTTTAAGGGATTGTAATGTTGAATTAGCTCCAAATTGTCTTGAAGCCTTTCAATTTTTAGAACCAGGTCAGTAGGTAACATGGAAGTTGATGCGAGCAAGGAACATTGCCCATTTAGCTTATTGCCAGATTAAACGCCAAGTGGTCTTCAAATACTCAAGGTTTGTGTGATCTGTATATATGGTTATCAGAATGTGTGACCGTTGAGTAAATGGCGCCATTTGCAGAAAACCAACTTGATGGCCAATAGCTCTTTGGCTCCATTACTATAGTGGCATTTGCTGGTAGGAAGCATTTGGAAAAATAGTCACAATTTCGAAGGATCCTTTTGTCCCCTCTCTGCTGTAATAGGACAGCTCCCATAATCGAATCAGATGCATCAACCTTCAAGATCCAGTTTTATTAGAAAGGATGCTGAAGTGAAAGTATATTTAGTTTAGTGAAGGCCTCCTGAGCAGCTGAGGTCCATTGAGATGTTGTGTTCTTATGTGTTAGAAAAGTAATGAGAGTAACAATAGTTGGGAAAGTATGAGATGTCAATAGTAATTGATCTTAACATTGTTGGGTATGTGTCATTATCAATAGCCTTGGTTTTAGCTGGATCTATTTAAATACTTTGGTGGGATATTACATGTCCTAGTAGTCCATTGTTTCTTTCTCAAATGCACTTTTATAGTTTAGCATACAGGTGATGTTGCCAAAGGTGCTCCAATGCTATGCGGACAAGTCTCCTGTGGGTCTGTAAACCTTCAGAGTATATCAAGATTTCATCAAAATAGGCAACCACAAATTGATCCAGCAAATCATTGAATAGATAATTGATAAAGTGTTTGGAGCATTGTAAAGAAGAAAAAGTATTACATGGTATTCAAAATGTCAATACAAAATTCTGAGCTCAGTCTTCTACTCATCACCCATGCTTACTTGTTTCACCAGATTAAATGTCGCTCCGAAGTGAAGTTGAGTTTAGTAAAGATGGTTTAGTTTAGTAAAAATGGCTTAGAATCAGTTATGTATAATTATTTGAGTTAATACTCTATAGCAGTGGTTCCCAAACTTTCTCAGTTCGAGGCACCCTTAAGGTCATCATAATTTTTCCAAGAAACCCCTAAGCCAAAATTATTACCGGGTAGTCCCGTTTTTAAGTAGTTTTGTCAAAATGACGTAAGATGTATTTAGGCCCCTTCACCATCACATTGTGCCCCTTCATGATATCACTGCGCCCCTTCACCATATGACTCTGTCCCTCTTTTCGCCATCTCACACTCTGCATCCCCTTCTTCGCCATCTTTCTGTCCCCCTCCTTCAGCGTGTCTCTCTCTGTCCACCTCCTTCAGCGTGTCTCTCTATGTCCCCCTCCTTCAGCGTGTCTCTCTGTCCAGCTTTAGTGTCTCTCTCTGTCCCCCTTCAGTGTCTCTGTGTCCCCCTTCAGTGTCTTTATGTCCCCCTTCAGTGTCTCTGTCCCCTTCAGTGTCTCTCTGTCCCCCTTCAGTGTCTCTCTGTGCCCCCCTTCAGTGTCTCTCTCTGTCCCCCTTCAGTGTCTCTCTCTGTCCCCCTTCAGTGTCTCTGTGTCCCCATTCAGTGTCTCTGTGTCCCCCTTCAGTGTCTCTCTATGCCCCCCTTCAGTGTCTCTCTCTATCCCCCTTCAGTGTCTCTCTGTGCCCCCTTCAGTGTCTCTCTGTGCCCCCCTTCAGTGCCTCTCTCTGTGTCCCCCTTCAGTGTCTCTCTGTGCCCCCCTTCAGTGCCTCTCTGTGCCCCCCTTCAGTGCCTCTTTATGTGCCCCATTCAGTGCCTCTATCTGTGCCCCCCTTCAGTGCCTCTCTCTGTGCCCCCCTTCACTCTCCTTTACTTACCTTTTTTCCTGACATCCTCTTTGCTGCTGCTCCTCACTGAGGCTGCTGGAAGTGATGACGTCACACCCCCGCCAGTCAGTGAAGAGGAGGATCCGGCGCTGGATGATGGGTAAGTTTTTTTTTTGTTTTTTTTTCTTGCTAGGGATGGCGGCACCCCTGTGACAGCACCGCGGCGACCCAGAGAGCCGTGGCGCACAGTTTGGGAACCGCTGCTCTATAGTCAATACAAAGATGAAGATCTTTTTTCTTAACAAAGAACATAGGAGCTCCTGCAGGGGACAAGTAATACTGAATAAAACTTTTTTCAACAAAATAATTGAAGGAGAAGGCATAGCTTGTATGCATTACTCTTGTGGAAAACATTGGAGTGAGGTGATTGGCATTTTCACAAAACAAGCCTAAATTATATTTCATGCTGTTGGCACCTCTTATTATTGGACATAAGACCCCGAACTCCCAATACTTGTATAGTTTCTTGCTCTTGTGCCCATATGCATTTTGCCATTTGTGGTTCTATAACTTTGTACTTTAAATTGTGTTCCCATCTGGAAATATTAAGTGTTGCCACATCAGAACTAAAGTTTTATTGCCCCACTGGTAATGAAATAATAAAATAATAAAATAAAATAAAAATTCCCTTAATCATTTGTCCACTAATTTATTCATAAATTAATTTGGCCCCCGTAAGATAATTAGTAATAATTTTTACCGGTCTAAATAAGAAATCATGATTAACCTCATAATTAAACTTGTATTGTGCCTTCTGTTATTTTAACATTGGCCAGCCATGGAAAACTGATGTGTTTGCCAATCTCGCCTATCCAAAGCAGCATCTTGATTCTGGCAATTTTTACAGCAGTCTTGTTCAAAAAATCACAGCTTCATACATATGGCAAAGTTTATTCTTAGAATGGCCAAAAGACAGGACCGCGATTTGTAACATGTCCATTTTGGTTACATCACTTTACTGCTGATTTACTATCAACTCGCACTTTTATACACCGGCGGGTTCAAAATCACTGAAAAGGGCAAATCACAGATTGATACGATTTGCCCTAGATGTTACTGGATTTAACTGATATAAAAGGATTGTTGTTTTAATCATAGAGAAATTAAAGTTGAAACAAGAAATAGATAAATTGTACAGTCATGGCCAAAAGTTTTGAAAATGACACAAGTAGTAGTTTTCACAAAGTTTGCTGCTTCAGTGTTTGCAGACCTTTTTGTCAGATGTCGCTATGGTATAGTTAAGTAAAATTACAAGCATTTGATAAGTGTCAAAAGCTTTTTTTGAAAATTACAATGGAATTAATTTATGGGTAGTTTCCTGGCCATTGACCTAAAATTTTGAGGTTTTGATCCTCAAGCCAGGCATTGTTCGTCACCAAACTGTTCTTAGGTGATGAAGTTGCTCTTGGAGGATGTTTGGTACCACTCTTTATTCATGGCTGTGTTGTAAGGCAAAATTGTGAGTGAGCCCACTCCCTTGGCTGAGAAGCAACCCCACAACATGGTCTCAGGGTGCTTTACTGTTGGCATGACACAGGACTGATGGTAGCACTCACCTTTTCTCCTCCGGACAAGCATTTTTCCAGATGCACCAAACAATCTGAAATCAGCAAAAACGACTTTACCCCAGTCCTCAGCAGTCCAATGCCTGTACTTTTTGCATAATATCAGTATGTCCCTGATGTTTTTCCTGGAGAGAAGTGGCTTCTTTGCTGGCCTTCTTGACACCAGGTCATCCTCCAAAAGTCTTCGCCTCACTGTGCATGCAAATGCACTCACACCTGCCTCCTGCCATTCCTGAGCAAGCTCTGCACTGGTTGTGTCACGATCCCGCAGCTGAATCAACTTTCGGAGACGGTCCTGGCGCTTGCTGGACGTTCTTGGGCGCCTGAAACCTTCTTCACAATTATTAAACCTCTCTCCTTAAAGTCCTTGATGATCCGATAAATGTTTGATTAAGGTGCAATCTTACTAGCAGCAAAATGCTTGCCTGTGAAGCCCTTTTTGTGCAAAGCAATGATGACTGCACATGTTTCCTTGCAGGTAACCATAGTTAAGAGATGAAGAATAATGATTTCAAGCACCACCCTCCTTTTAAAGCTTCCAGTCTGTTATTCTAACTCAATCAGCATGATAGATTGATCTCCAGCCTTGTCCTCACCAACTCTCTCACCTGTGTTAATGAGAGAATCACTGACCTGATGCCAGCTGGTCCTTTTATGGCATGCCTGAAATGCAGTGGAAAAGTTGTTTTTGAGATAAAGTTCATTGTCATGGCAAAGAGGGAATTTGAAATTTATTGCAATTCATCTGATCACTCTTCATGACATTCTGGAGTACATGCAAATTTATAATTATAAAAAATGAGGCAGCATAATTTGTATAAAATAATATTTGTGTCATGCTGGGCTAAGGGCGCCTCCATTCCCCCGTGAGGCCCCCAATGTGAGCCAGCCGCCGTCCCCCGTGAGGGCCCCCCCAAGCGCTTACCTGTCAGTCCAGTCCTCCGGGGATGGAGGACTGGACTGACTGTGCTCAGCAGCATTGATCGGGCTGGGGGCGCCCCCGCCCCCGGACCGATCAATGATGCTGCTGTGAGGACTTTAAAGGGCCCCCTGGATGCCCGAGGCCCCTGGGCTATAGCCCAGTTAGACCTCGGGTTAATCCGGCCCTGTGTACAGTACCTCAAGTTGCAGAGTCTGTGCGGGCTGCACCAAGTCCACCAACTTCAACACCTACCCAACCTCAACCTGCACTTGTCCCCTATTTGGCTGAATCAATTCAACACTTTAGCAGGGTACAGGAGAGATTGGTACAATTCCACCAGGACTCCATAAGACGGATTAAATGGCAGCTCACAAAAGGATTCAGATATTTGATCAATATTCGGGACACTTAACAGCGGATGTCCAATTGATAACAGCCTTATCCAGTTGAACATTGGACTAAATAATATGACAGGGGCTGTGCGTGAACTGCCCAGCAATTTGTTATCAGTGTGTGGGCAATTATTGGCATGGCTAGCAGAGTCATCATCTTCATTTGGCAGCACGGTAAGCAATACCACAAGCCCATCATTGCCCGTTACTCCTGCACATAGTGGTGGGAGGATCAGGCATGGCAGACGGGCATCCAACAGCCAGCCCAAGATTCCTGAGCCCGCAGTAAAGAAAAAAGAATAAACAATTTAATTAAATTTTTTTGGTTTGCATTTATAGCAAAGTGCTTTTATTGGATTCTGTAACACAGACAAGTAACAGTGTGCAGACTATGTTATCTATGTTGATTTAAATTTACCTAGAAATCAATAATTTCTTCATTTCTTCCTGCACACTGGTGTTGTTTACTTGGGTAATATGGGTACACTTGTGATATTGAGCCTGATTTAGTAAGGAAAGTAAAGCAAAAAAAAGCAGTAACTTTGCACCTTGGCAAAACCATGTTGCATTGGAGGGTGAAATAAATGTAAAATGTGGGGACAGATTTATAGTTTGGGTAGGGAATGTCCTAGATCAACTTTAATTTTTACTGTCTACTGCTGGTGTTAAGGGTATACTTTGGATTAGGGCCAAATTATGCAGCAGACAGCACCACAGCAATATATCAGCCACCTTACATGGGACATATTTCGAAGCACCCCATCAGATGTATCGAGCCATATGAATGTGGACTTCAAAAAGCCAAAGATAAGTTCTATCTCCCCTCTATGATTGAAGTGTCATAAACCAGGATTGACACCCATATCCTTAATCACCAACAATTAAACATAAATATATATGTATATATGTTTATACACAGATGATTGCAACACAACATAAAAACACCAAACTCCAAAAATAAAAACCCCAGGTGGCCTGCACAGTCTATGAGGAGCCTGGTGCTGGGGATGTTCCTCTCTCCCTCTTACTGCTGACTCCAAAATCAGATGTAGCTTCAAAACACCCAACAATATTTTTCCTACCAACACCATTTTCAAGCACTCTCAGAGTAAATGCCATTTGGGTCCCTTTTTATAATTCTCATTAGCCTGCGAAGACCAATGGCTGATGTGTTTGCAAATCACGGCTATAAAATGCAGCATGTGTCCCATCTGGAAATATTAAGTGTTGACACATCATGAGAAAAAAATATTGCCCCACTGGTAATTAGATAGTAAGATAGTAAGGTAATATAAAAATAACAATAATAATAATAATAATAATAATAAAAATATGTTCATAATTTCATATGTTCAAATATTTTCACAAAGAAATTTATTCATAAACAAAATTTGTCCCAGTAATATAATTTCAAGTTCTTTTTCTCCCCCCAAAACAAAAAGCATGCTTTATTTAAACTTCCATTGTGCCTCCTGTTAAATCTTTTAAATTAACATTGACCAGCAGTGTAACAGTGTTTGCTAATCTTGCCTATAGAAAGCAGCGTGTTGATTCTGGTTATTTTCAAATCAAACTCAGGCGAGTTTGTAAAACCACAGCTTCATACACTTGGCGATTTGCATTGCTAGAGTGGCAAAACGTCGGGAACTCAATTTGTAATGATTTTGGAAATGGCAATTTTGAAAAGAAACACTTTACTGGCAATTCTATATCAACTCACCATTTAATACATCGGTGAGTTTAAGCTCGCCTGAAAAAATCCCTGAATATGCAAAAGCGCATTACCCCCTGGTGTTGCTAGCTGACAAGTGAGCAGTATCTAGCCGAAAGCAAATTCTAGGACAATTTTGATTGGATGTAAGGAAGAGACTAGGAGAGAAAATATGTGTGTGGGCATTATACTTTCTTTTACATATTGATATCGGTGGAATACAGACATATGAATGTTTTCAGGGAGGCTTTAAGGTGGGTATCAGTTTTCATAATGTTCCCAGGGTAGAACTATACTCCTTGAATGTGAGTGTGTCAATGATGTGCTTGGGTGTTCTGTCATATAATAAAGGTATTTGATCAAACCTTAGGGTGAACTGACTGTACCCATGGAGGGCTGGGTGTATTTAAGTCATCAGGAAACAGGCCAGGCTATGAGCACAGGTGCTTAGTTCACTTTTGGAGGGACATCATTTTTTAAATTTATTTATTTTCTCTTTTTTTTTCAAAATGCCTGTCATCATCAAGCTGGTGATAATGTCTGGTGTCTCTAGTATGCTGCTACATCAGGATACGCCTAATGCTTGATGCACTTTAAATGTATCAACAAGCATCAGAGGCATTCTATCACTATGCTGAGTTACATGCATTCTAAAATACCTGCAATACAACATATCAACGTAAACACAGAATTTTTGCTGCATGCATCTTACATATGGATAAATGAAGACCTGTATTGGTATAAATAGTTTAAACGCCAGGCTTGTAGACTGAACATCGCACTTACGTGTAGGGGTTACGTTTTCCAGGAGGTTTGAAACAGCCAATGGGAGTTCAATGGGTGGGGGAAACAAGACATGAGAAGTCCAAGAACAGGAAGTCTAACTCTTTGCAGTCAGGGTTTCCCTCCCTCCCGATGGATAGGTTTTATCACTATGTCTGTGAGTGTCAATTGTGTTGCTAACAAACATTGTTTTCTCTCCTTATTCGGAAGAGGCACATTCAGCGGGAAAGCACAGCAGACAACGGTTAATACAGGGTTCAAGAGTTATAGTTGGACAGCAGGATTCTTCCCCCTTCAATTTTGTCACTGTTGCGGTCACTTGTGGATGTGCCCTGTTTATTGTTTGTGTAAGTGTGCCGTTTGAGGCCAGAAGGAGTGGAGTGCCAATATTTAGCACTCTTGTTGTTGGTGACCTGCATGGACTGTAGACCTTGGAGGTCAACAAGAACTGAGTACTGAAGATTGTCCATCCCTTCCATGGAACTATCAATTTCTCTGATTCCATTAAGTTACCGATGGGGATTCTGGGCTGGCTGGCCATCCCTATTTTCTGCTGTTATTGGCTGGTAGCTGTTCCTGCATCTTCTTTTGTTGCAACCTTTCATATAACAAAACTGTGACATTGGTGTGTCAAAACTCAAGCATGTGTCCATGTCATTATTTCAGGTAAAAACAAGTTCATGCAACTTAAAGGGAAAAAGGGAAGGTTGTGCGGGGTGAGGTTATCCGCCGTTTGGCGTTTGACGTTTTGGACACAAATATGTCCAGCTCTAAATGAGGACCATAATCTGTAAGTCGCCCAAGATCTCATAATCAACCTTTTCATCTGTGCATGACAACAAGGGAGAATATCACAATCTAACACCATCATGTTTCCAAAAGCAAAGTGTCTGCCATCACTATTGTATGTGCAGAATAGTGCATTCAGTAACTGCATATTCATTATATAATGTAACCTCTGGATTTATATTTCTTGATACTCTTGTGGATCCCAAGAGAGTAACCAGGAAATATGACACATTAGTAAATCTATATTATATTGGCTCCACTTAGAGTAAAAATGTATAATCATCATCACCATTTATTTATATAGCGCCACTTATTCCGCAGCGCTCTACAGATAACTCACTCACATCAGTCCCTGCCCCATTGGGGCTTACAATCTAAATTCCCTAACACACACACACACAGACTAGGGTCAATTTGGTAGCAGCCAATTAACCTATCAATATGTTTTAGAATGTGGGAGGAAACCCACACAAACACGGGAAAAACATATAAACTCCACACAGAAAAGGCCATGGTTAGGAATTGAACTCATGACCCCAGTACTGTGAGGCAGAAGTGCTGCCTCTGTAATTAATAGACATAAAAGTTGTAAAAGAGCCAGGAGAGCAGCAAGGCAGTAGACAGATTTCACAGCCGTGTAAGCGAGAACTTTGGTGGCTCATAAAGATTATACCTTCATATTTTTCCCCAAGGCTCAACATATGAACATCACTTAGTTTCAGATCATTAATATAGATGCTGGTACATCAAATCATTAAAAAAAAAAAAAACAGGAAACAAAATGTTATACACTGCTGCCATCAAGTGGAGAAAACTTATAAAAGCAGAAATAATTTTCTGTAAAAAATTTTTTTTAACAGTTATTTATTTGGTATACATATATTTGCACCAAAAACTAGATATGATTTACATCGGTCAACCTATTACTAAAAAAAAGGTGGTCAGGGCATTTTTTTATTTAAAAAAGAGAGAGTAAACCAACCGAAAAACAAAAGTCCTCTGACTATCTTAAAATGGGGACAAACCAAGTCCCCAACTTTTCTGTTAAAACAAATGTTTCAGGAAGAAAGTCGCATAGTTTTGTTTTGTTTTTTTTTATTTATATATTTTTACAAAAATACAATAATAAACATTATACACCAAGGGGTATATTTACTAAACTTTGAAAAAGTGGAGATGTCATTTTGTAGAATGTACTAAATGAATGATAACTAGAATCTGATTGGTTGCTATTGGCAGTTAGAAAATCTAGCCCCAAATGTTAAAATGAAAAAATCATTGGCCATCTTTCAGACACTAACAAGCATATTTATGAAAGGGTGAAAAAACATATTGCTGGAAAAAAAATAGAATTTTCAGGGGCGATAGGGCTTATTTTCACTTCATCCAATCACAAAAAAATTTGTTTCTCCCAGTGATAATCCTGCTGGCGGTAAGTTTTGTCAGCATTGACTGGCGAAGGCTTTCTTTGTGCCTTTAGCTATTTTTTAATGGAGGACCCACTGAGGAAGCAGAAACAGATGGGGAAACATGTTTCAAACACTGCCTACAGTTCACAGAAGACACAGTTTCAGCTTACATTGTTTTATTTATATTTTTTAATTCTTCTTTTTATCCATAACTTATATTTATTTATTATATATTTATTTATTTATATGTTTATTTAATTATTTTATTTATATTCATTTTATGTATTTATTTGTATTTATATTCATTTACCTGCTTTCCACATTATTAGTCAACTTTTATTATTCTACACATATTCCCCGCTTATTAACTTGTACATGTATCCTGCATATTCACTACTTTTTTTGCTTATTTATACATACCCTATATTGTTTGCACATTGTAATTCATATTTATTTCTCTATGTCACCTTATTTCCAGCAGCTACATTCTCTCAGCTTTCCTACCCATATCACCCCTCCTTCATACCGATAAACACCCGCTACGCTATCACATCCAACTCCTATTTGACATCCAACAGGTTTTCGCATAACCAACTCCATTGTAAGGTTTCATTATTTTTCTGCTTCTCAGTGAATGTTTCACAGACTATACTAGGGGTGGGGAACCCGTGGCCTTAAGGACAGGGTGGGGTATGGAATAATGATGCTGATTATTCCGACAAGACTTACCCCGATGACTTCAAACAGAAGGGCTCCTTCCCGATGATGCTACAGAACATCTAAGGTGCACACTGACTGCAAGCAATAGCGATGAATGAAGAAGCCGGAGCGAGTGGATGATGTCACTGAGAACCGCAACGCTGTTATCGGTGCTGTTAAGGGGGTCATGTAAGTATGCGGTCATGGACAACATACTTTACAAAGCCTTGTACATTGTCAATGGCCGCATGCTTACATGACCCCCTTAACAGCACCGATAACAGCGTCGCGGTTCCCAAAGGTACACAGAAGGGGTAGCATAGTTCTTGGCAGTCTCTAGTGCAGTTGTGCAGCGTCATAGGTAGAAAAGAAAGAGGAGGGGTAGCGGTGTTCTTCAAAGTCTCCAGTGACATTCTGGAGAGCTCCATTGCTCCATTGCTAATTGTCATTGCTGCAACAGAAATAATAGGTCTGGCAGACTTGGTCTTCTAAATCTGCAGTCACATTGTACTGTGTTATATAGGTAACATACAAAGAGGAGAGCTCCATTGCTCCATTGATAATTGTCATTGCTGAAATACAAATAATATATCTGGCAGGCTTGGGGGTAAATGTATCAAGCTGAGAGTTTTCCAGCGTGTTTGAACAAACAATCAGATTTTAGCTATCATTTATTTAGTACATTCTACATAATGACAGCTAGAATCTGAATGGTTGCTACAGGCAACATCTCCACTTTTCAAACCTGCCGGAAAACTCTCAGCTTGATACATTTACCCCTTGGTCTTCTAAATCTGCAGTTCTTGTTTGAAAGTGTATGAAAATAATATTGTGACCTGTGAGGTGGTCAAAATTGACTGCAGATGACTTGAAATTAGTGTTATTGAGGTTAATAATAATGTAGGGGGAAAAAAGCAAAAATATGTGATTTTAGCAAAAAAAACTAGGGATTTTAGAAAAAAATTGGGATCCAAAACCGAAACCAAAACACGCAAAGGTGGTTTTGCCAAAACCAAAGCCAAAATATGAAGTTAATCCAGACCCAAAACCAAAACCAAAACCAGAATATTGGGTTCAGTGAACATCTCTAGTATATATACACATCTTGTCTTAGAGAAAGTATTCGCCCCTCCCTTCCCCCCACAATATACAATTTGAGGTCACCACTCAGATGCTATATACTGCTGCATCAATGGTCGCTGAAAATCGTCGCAGACCGAAATTCATGAATGCACGCCAGATGCAAATTGGCGACAGCTTTAAATCAGAAATATTCTTTATGAGCTTTTGACAACCGTGCACTGTGCTTCTGTTTAAAGTGAATTTTGTGAAAACTTGCAAAGCCTGAAAGTATTTTTTATACTGGCTGCTTAACAGTGATGTCAAAGGAGACCAAGAGGATGCTGAAGGAAGAAAACAGATTTTTTAATGAGGATTGGGAATTGCAATATTATCATGTTTCTGCTAAAGATAAGAAGATTTGTTTGCTTTGTGATACAATATCAACATTGAAGAAATGTAATGCTCATCAGCATTATAAGACTCATAAGGACCACAAATATTTCAAATTAGAAAGATAGGCGCAAAAAGTTGTATTGTAGAAATTAAAAGATGAAATGCAAAAGAAAAGTCAATTCTTTCAAGCCGCAATAATGCCACTGAAGCAACTCATAAAGTAGCTTATATACTCGGGAAAAAAGGAAACCATTCAGTGATGTAGAAATCGTGAAAGAATGCATTGTCGAAGTTGTAGCATGCTTAGATCCCGATAATGTTTCAAAGTACAAACATCTGCTTCTTTCAAGGAGAATCATAGCTGATCAGCAGCATGAATTAGCCTTCACCGTAACAGAAAAACTTCATGCAATATTCAAAAAGGTAAATATATATTATTCAATCGCTTTGGATGAATCAACTGATACTACTGACTTGGTGCAGGTTTTATACTTCATCCAGGCCATTGCATAAATATTTTTTTGCTGCAAAGAGTTTCTCACTTTGGGCAATCTTGTGAGCAGATCACAGAGAATAGATATCTGTCACGATAATGACTCTTGTGGGTGCTACTGACAGATATTAATACAACTAAGCAGGGAGGCGCGTAGTCTAACGCACCCCCGGTATTCACCAGGGAGCCCCTCAAGGAGGTATGGACTTGACTGTGTGAGGTGCGCAGCCCGCTGTACTCCAAGTTAGTTATCAGTGTAGTGTGTAGAGAACAGGAATGGTCATGCAGTCTGGGTCAGATACCAAGCGATAGTGCGGTACACAAGGGTAATCCAAAAGGTTAGTCAGAGGCGAGCCAGAGGTCAGAATCCAGATAGCAGACAGAACCAAATCTCAGGACAAGAGAGTGATCAGGAACAAGCCAGAAGTCAGAACCAAAGTAGCAAACAACAGGAAATAGGGAACTGGAGACAGGAAAGCTGGAGCTAGTGAAACCAATACTCTGGCACAAGAATGGAAGAAGGAAGGGCCTTAAATACATGTATATGGCCCCTGATTGGGAGAACGTGATTTGGGCAGTCAGATGCATCTGACATATGAGCGAGAGAAGCGTCCCGTTGCCTATCAACGGGATTCACTGCGCATGCACGCGCAGTGTGAATATGGAAGTACATCCCGTTGCTAGGCAACGAGACACGGCTCCGCACAGGAGACAGGCGTCCGTCCCCGGCACATATGGACAGTGAGGGGATGGTGCCTGACAATATCTTCAACAACTTTCAAGATAAATGTTGTGAAGTCGGACTGAATTCAGTAAATCCAGTGAGTGTATGCACAGACGGTGCACCTTGCCTGACAGGAAATCAAGGAGGGTTTATTGCATGGATAAAAAAAAGTATTAACAGATCTAGAGGATCTAATATTCTGTTCATTGTAACTTGCATCAGTAAAGATATCTGTGCTATAGCTACTATTTTAAGTGACACATTGCAACAAGTTATAATTTTTGGGAAATTTTAGGAAACTTTGGATGAACATTTTCCCCAGTTAGCAAAGGTCTTTGATGAGCAGGATGATATATGTGAATCATTTGTAGAATATGCAACTGTTACAAAACTTTATTGGAGAATACAATGAATTGAAACTGACTTTGAGAATCATGACATCACAGTCAAACTGTTCTTTCAGCCTCACCAATTTGATGTCACCAAGGCACACAAATTAAGTTATTGGAACCTCTAGCTATTTATACTGATTATACAGGATTCTGGATTATGAAAAGTAAGAATTGTGATTTTAAAACTTCAACAGTAGATTAACTGAACTATCCATGTTTGTAGTGTTACATATATTCATTCCCAAGCAAAGTATTTTCAAGAACTGGACAGATAAAACATACTTGCAAAAAATGTCATAGTTCCAACTTTTAAAAACTGCCAACCAACTGTCCCTTACAATTGCTCTTATTCTCTATACTAAATGCAATTCTTGTTATGAATTAATATTATCTGACATCTGTATTACAGTTTTTCCTTTCATCAGCATATTATATATTAAAGAATATGAATAGTCAACTATCAGATTATCTGAGGTTGGCATCATTTTAGTAGTAACACTATATAGATGACTATCGCAGCTACAGAAAGTTCTTAATAAAATGTGTAGTAGGCAGGTGAGCTGGACATTAGAATTCAGAGATGTATATCCCCTAAATCAATACAGTAGAAAGTGGTGGTAGTCATTTATCCATTGGCAATAAAGCCAACAACAGTTACAGCAGCCTAAAAAATGCGACGACTACTACACTAATTACATCAGTTCTAATGGGTACAGTGAAATTGTCGGTTTTAAAGCGGCAATGCCCAGACCCGCAGACTCTATTATGTAATCCAGGAGGCGGGTCCAGACATTTTCGCCTTAAAACCGGCAATCTGACTCTGCACATTAGAACTCTCGGAATTTCCCCTGGAGACATTTGTCAAAGTCGGACTTTACAGGTGCCAGGGTGTAAGCATGTAGGGAATGTTGACTGTAACTTATATAATAAGTCTATATTTCATCCCTGTCGGGCTTACAGTCATTGCATTTTTTAAACGTACCCCACCCATAGAAGGATAATAGTGCTGGTGTAGATATTATCAAGCAACAACTGTGGAACAGGGCCCCAAGTTAACAAATTAATTTCTAGCAAATACTGTATCCCCAGTATAGACTGTAAGGTAATTTGGAAAATCTCCATCATCATTAATGGGGAGATACAGTTTTAGACCATCAGTAATCACTTTGTTGGCCAGGATTACTGGAGCAGAAGCCTCGGGTAACAGTTCTACTTACAGTTCCAGCAGATGAGATGGATACTAGTCCTAGTATTGTCTGGTAAGTGTACATTTGAGCCACTGTTGGGTATTTTACACATTTGTTCTTGCTGCATTTGCATTTACCTGTCCTGTTAGATTGGACCTTTATGTGCCTCCTATTTGTTATACACTATTGCTTATATGGGAAGCAAATGCACATACCTGATCTATTTGGTCATTTTGAGCCACATCCCGCACTCCACTTCATTATATGCTTAATATCTCTCAAACCTCTATGGACACCTGAAATTCTCCATTTTCTAGAATAAACAAAGCCTTAAATGTTCAATTTTTTTCAGAGTTGCAATGGTTTTGCAGACACTTCAAATATATGAGATTATTGTCTCAGAATTAGGTCTTTCTAGAACCATGGATTTAATCTCATTAAGGATATTTGTGCCCTCTATACCTTACCTGACTCTTGCTGGACCTCATGTGTAAATACTTGGTAAGGTATTTATACCATATTAAACTGATCCTCTACACATTGGAGATTTCTCACTGTCTACAATGGTAAATCATCCCACTTATCCACTCCACATATATAACCCTTACAGTATTTTAACCGCATTAGCCATATGAATTATCTCATTGCATCCAATATTGGCAGTGTTTTCTAACTTCTGAAAATGAAGTTTAACTGGTTCAAATCTGTAATTATTTCATATATTTCTATTTTAATAATAAAAAGCTAATTTTAAAAATGCCCAAATTAGAAAATAATGGACTAGGATCATGTAAAGATATTTTTATTTATTTTTGATAATTTTCACTGGATTCTTTTAAAAAACATTCTTTCTATTTTTGGTTGCTTCATATTTTAGTTTAATGGGTCAAATAATAAGTAATTATATTTCCATTAATATAATGTATATTTGAGCAGAGAAAAATACATATTTTGTACTCAAATACACAAAATGCATGTTTTCTTGCTTGACTGCTGAATCGCGGCCTATAGTAACTGACATTTAAATTAAATAGCTTCCTGTTTCTTGAAATGACAGATGTGTGGTGCAACCTATCTTGTATTTTTCTGTGGCAGTATAAGGAAGTGGAACGGCATGTTTTGGTATAGTACAGCTATGTATTACTGTCAGACTATGGTTGTAACACTGATGACAGCAGTAATATTCTACATCTTTATTGATTAGTCTTTATTTATCATTAATCAGACCCTGATGTCAAATGATCTTTTTGGGATCCCTGTGAACCCCAGTGATGAGAGGTCTAGGAGATTGTCCAGCTTTATTTTGGAAGATGCCTAAATCATATCTAACATTAAAACTTTGATTGCTTAATATCTCCTCATGACACAAAGACATAATATGGACTCTGAGTCAAGTCAATCCAGTCCTACGGCCCCAGAGGATGAAGAAACATATTTCATGCATAATGGCAATTCCTATACGTTGCATGGAATGCATAGTGTTAAGCTTATTTCATGATTATAGGGCTTATTTACCATTATTTGTTTCACTTAGGAAAGAAAAACTTTTTTTTAACCACTTATCACGGCGATAAAAATATTACCTTTCAACCATAATTATTATTTAAAAAAAGAGTTACCCAGCTGCTCCAGTGACCATGTTTCTGATCGGTGAGTGTTACTTCACCTGGTCAGTTTCAGCCCTCGTGTGCATGCATGAGCTGACTTGCTTCCCAATGGAACTAGCAACTCAAATTTGGGCTTTCAACAACCATCAATAAAAGAGAAAAAGTTTTTAAAAAGTACTATAAAAGCAGAAATATATACACACACAAGCAGAAGCATTTTACAACATATAACTTATTTTATATAAGTTATATTACTTTTATTAGCAGAAATTAAAGAAAAAAATAAACAGTACTGCACTCTAAAAAAGTGTTTTATTCCAAGAATAATTTATTTAATGCTTTAGTTCTGATAGCACAAGATATTGGGAACTGATGTTCAGTCAATATCACAATATATTGAATAAATAATCATTTATTATTTTCCAAATTCAGCTTTACTTTACATTTGAAGCAAATTTCTTCCACAAACAAGAATGAAATGAATAATTATATAATTTTGTTATACCCTGACTTCCACAATATATCAGTGTGCAAAAAATTCTTATAGTGAAAGTAATTTAGTATAGGGCCAGGGTTGGGAAGACAAATGTTTTGGGTGTAAGAATTATTAAAATTATCTTCATTCTGTATTCTCTTAAAAAATGTTGAGGCTAAAAAAAAATGTAACTAAAATTTAGACTTTTGTCCATGAAACTTATAACAGTTTCAGGCCTTTTATAGGCTACACATTTCCAAAACATTTTCCAAATATACATATACATACATATTTGGGACATCATTTGCTTAAGAGAAACCAGAGAAAAAAATCATTAAAAATATTATTTTCCTATTTTTGCCAGTTTCCCCATGTAATTTTCAGGAAATAAAACATATTTATTTAAGTATTGTGCCAAAAGGGAAGCTCTATCAGCTGAAACAAAGAAATGAACACAAAATATAAAAATGCTGTATAACAGGAATATTTTCCTTGCCATGAATGGGAAAAACAATTTAGTAATGTGTGTGATATGCTTGTATAAAACACAATTTAACTGCAGTAATTACTTAATTATCATACAACAATACTGTATTTGCTGTGGGAACTGAAGTTTACTTTTCAATGCACATGTACCATGACTACAGTCGTACAGATGAAGGAGGTTTTTGTTAAGCTCTGTATCACTGTGTGAGAGGGAAATAACCCTGCTGACAACAGGAATAATCTGCTGAATCTCCTTCTTCAATTCTGCTTATTGTCAAAGTAAACTGGGTTCCTGAAGAAGATTTAGTTCCAGAGAACCTGTCTGGTGTCCCTGTAAATCGGTTTGTTGCTCCATGAATTAAAAGCCTCGGAGCTTCTCCTGATTTTTGTTGGTACCAACTTAAGCTGTCAAAACTGGAACTGGCTGTACATGTAATGGTGATTTGTCCTCCTAGTGTCGCTGCGATATGATCTGGAGTCTGGGTCATCACAATATCCCCATAGGAACCTAGAGGTACAGAAAATATAGGTAACTTTAGGATAATTGATTTCTATCTATATATTTTAGATGCATTCACTACCACACAAAGTTGTAATATTTAACAATGTATAACAAACCTTTACTGTTATCATGAACCAATCTAACATTAGTGGGGAACAAAAACTCTTACCTTGAACACAAAGGAATATAAAGCATAGTAGGTTTTTGTGGGAGAACATCTTGCTGTTTATGAGCAATACTGTATCTGAATCAAGTCACTAAGACTTTGTTTGGACAGATGATTTGCAGAAGTTTTAATCTACAGGGAACTAGCCACAGATTTGGGTATGAACTTAGAATATGCAAATTTATTGGTGAAAATATTTCCCATTTACATCAGGAAGAAAAGTGTATCATTTACAATGTTACAAACAATAGGTAATTAATGACAATTAGCTAAAAACTACATGTTGTTAATTTTGTTTTATAATCTATTTTTTATTATTTACATAGGCTTTGAGAATAAAAGTGCAAGATGTATCATAAAAAGCCTATCTGTCTTCTCTGTGATTCACATTTGGTCTGGTTGTTTTCCGTGACAAATCTCCTGTTTCATCTTTCCTTTTTCACCATGACAGTTTATTTGTACATGTAGAACTAAACTACCTGTTTGTTATTTCAGCACAGTGTATAATGAAACAACACCAATTTTTGAAACTGTTCTAATGCTGGATGCACACTACAGGATTTTCAGCTGGGCCAATTAAATGATAAACGACCATACGGCCAATTTCGCATTAGTATGTACACTCCACTGATGAACGACTTTCGTTCCAAAGCACATTGTATCATTTCATTTGATTCTTAAACCAAACTAAAAATCTTGTTCAGTGATGGAACGATGTTGTCCCAATTCTGCGGTGTGTATGCACTCACGACCAGCAGTATCCATAGATCTCTATGGAGTGTGCAGAGTCACAAACTTTTCAGCTGATGGTTATGACAGATGAAGAGCACAGATCTGATAGTAAATCATGTAAAATGTGTTTAGTGTGTACACAGGAATCGGCATGCTGATCGGGGCATTTTTTTTTAAATCGTTGGTAAAATTGTTAATGACATTGCATCAGGAGAAATTTTGTATAGTGTGTACCCAGCCTTAGTTGAAAACATAGGGGGGAAGTCAATTCACCATGTTGTTCTTTAGAACAATACTGGCCGCGCTCAAATACCGTTAACACAGATTTTTGCTTGAGGCTCACAGAGCTGCTGGAAAAAATCAGGTTTGAAATTACCGTAGTAAAGGTAATAATGTGCAGCTATTACCGTAGTAAAGGTATTTATGTGCAGCTATTACCGTAGTAATGGTAATAGTGCGCAACCCGCGTTGTTCTAAAAAACAACACAGGGAATTCCCCTCATAGATTACAATTAGTTGTCTCTAAATGAGACATATTAACAGGGCACATCTTACATAAGGAGCAGGCACAAAAAAATGTTTGCAAACTCGTTTTATCAGGCACCAATTACATTCAAGAACTTAATATAATAATAAAATAATCATTATGAAATTATTATTTTCTTGAAGATTCCTATTGTCATTACCAAAACACCACTTTTTTTACTTTATGGTTGCACCATTTCTTTGCGCAGGGTAAAAGCTGCAGCTATGTTCTTGCACACCTATGACATCATCATTTCAACATTTATTCCAGGGGCACAACAGGGAATAGAAACTGTTGCAGAATGGTTGCTGAATATAATGCAAAAGAAATCAAACTTAAATAGATGATTTTTACTACAAATACATTATCTATCAATCTACTTTAGTAGAAATAATGACATGTCATTAGCGTTTCCCTACCAAAAAAAATTATATTGAAAGCCTGCCGTGAATGATTCTGAATGGGACAATATTTTGGCTCTAGTCATCCCAAATTCAATATATCAGTCTCTGTATATAAAATGCTTTGTGTCACACTCAGTCTCTCTGCAGGCTCTACACTTGATTGGCTTTATTCTAAATAGACACTGATTGTTGCGACAGTTTAGATTAGAGACTAACAAACTGTTACGACAAAGTTTAAGATCGTTATTCATGACTAGAGAAAAAAATATGAGCCACAAATAGGTTTACAAAACAGTTTAAAAAAGACCAATCAGAAAGCAGTAACTTGTTACATAGGCTGAGATTTCAATAATCCATCGTTTCCTTAGGTGTCATTGATATTCTGAAGGGATCAATGGGCTGCTTGTGCTTGCAAAACTTACTGTCTGTCATCACTCTCCCATGAAATCACCTTTAGCTGTGCTCTTATCACTCAGAAGCAGGAGTTCTCCATTACTGAAATCCTAATTAGCTGTTTTAAGCAAATTGTTTGATTTTTGCCTCAAAAGTAGCAAACATTTGGTCAGTGATTAAGTTGTAGTAGCTGGAAATACACTTTAGGAAACTTAGTTAGCAAGGCTGGTACAAGTCCGAGGGAAGCTCTTGCAATGTTTCACCCCTCTCAGAAGTTGCTCCCCAAACCCTCTTTTGGCCGTGCTCTCATGCTCCTGCTGGCCTTTACCTTAGCAGTGGTGACAGCAACAACTTTTACACTGATATTTAGGAGTAGCAGCTGACAGCTTTGATTTTAAGAAACTGTTGACTGCTTGTAATTTATGTCATAGGCCAGCACTCAATGTTGGGCTCCTTTGAGCCATTAAATTAGTGGTTGAGTAACATTAAGTCACTCATTAAATGTGCTAGACACCCCCTAAATATTGCTGCCCTAGACAACCACGTAGGTTCACCTAATGGTAGTATCAACCCTGATAGATCACTTTAGTTAATTGTAACAACAAAGGTTTAAATAAAAGTAAATTAAATTAAATTAAACTAAAATTCAGACTTTTGTCCCTGGAACTTATAATAGTGCCAGGCCTTTTATAGACTACATATTTCTCAAACATTTCCAAAATATTTCCACTTATCCACTATACTCAGGAGCACTAGCTGTTTTCATTTTGGCATAAGTATTTGGAAAATCATTAAAACATTTATTTTCCTAATTTTGACTGTTTCCCCATGTAATGCCCATGAAATAAAATATATTTATTCAACTGTTGCACCAAAAGGAAGTTCTAGCAGTTACAACAAACAAATATAGACATAAAATTCCAGTGAAACATGAATATTGGACAGGTCATGAATGGGGGAAAACAATCCAGTGATGTGGAAAACCTAAATGCTGATTGTTTCTATAAAACACAATTTACCTGTCATATGACCTTCTCCTATCTAGTTTACTATCTAGCAAACAAGGATTACTTAACCGTCATCCTCTCAATACTGTGTGTGTTGTAAGTCAATGTTTACTTTTAAATACACATGTCACATAACCAGTCTTACAGATGAAGGAGGTTTTTGTTAAGCTCTGTATCACTGTGTGAGAGAGAGATAACTCTACTGACAGTAATAATTTCCTTCCTCAATTTTACTGATTGTCAAAGTAAACTGGGCTCCTGAAGAAGATTAAGCTCCAGAGAACCTGTCGGGTGTCCCAGTAATTTTGGTTGTTGCTCCATAAATTAAGAGCATTGGAACTTCTCCTGATATCTGTTGGTATCAACGTAAGCTGGAAAAACCTGGAGTCTAGGTCAGTGCAATATCCCCATTGGATACAGAAAGTATGAGTAACTTTAGGATAATTGATTTCTGTCTATAATCTACATATATATCAGATACTACTAAACAAAGTTGTAATATTTAACAACATGCCTCAAACTTTTGCTGTTATCATGAACCAATCTACCATTAGTGGGTAAGAAAAGCTCTTATGTAGAACACAGGAATGCCACAAACAATATGTTTTTCTGGAATAGCATCTTGCTGTTTTAAGCAATACTCTATATGAATCAAATCACTAAGGGGTAAATGTATCAAGCTGAGAGTTTGAATAGTAGAGCAGTTGCTTATAGCAACCAATCAGATTCTAGCTAGCATTTTGTAGAATGTACTAAAGAAATGATAACTAGAATCTGATTGTTTTTTCAAACCCGCCGTAAAACTCTCAGCTTGATACATTTACCCCTAAGACTTCAGTTGGAAGGGATTTGCAGTAGTTTTAATCTACAGAGAACTAACCACAGAGTTTGGGTATGAACTTAGAAAATGCAAATCACATGGTGAAAATACTTCTCCTCTGTAATAGCTGTATGTCATTAATGAAATTACATACAAAAGGATAATTAATGCCACTTAGGGCTAGATTTACTAAGCTGTGGGTTTGAAAAAGTGGGGATGTTGCCTGTAGCAACCAATCAGATTCTAGCTGTCATTTTGTAGAAAGTACTAAATAAATGAAAGCTAGAATTTGATTGGTTGCTATAGGCAACATCCCCACTTTATCAAACCCACAGCTTAGTAAATCTAGCCCTTAGTTACAACCTACTTTCTGAATCTTCTATTTTATAATCTATTTGATTTTTTTTATAAATTGTAGATAGGTTTTGATAATAAAAGCATACAAGATGCATCATAAAAAAACTACCAGTCTTCTCCGTGATAACCACATTTGTCACAGTCTGTGCCCTCACAACTCTCATTTCCTCTTTCCTTTTTACCATAACTTTATTTCAAAAACACTTTTATCAATCTACCCCAGTATAAACAATCACTATGTAAAACAATATAAATTTAAATATACAATGGGACAATATTTTGGGTCTAGTCATCCCAAATTCAATATCTCTGTATCTCAAATGGTTTGCCTCACACCCAGTAAATTGTGTCCGTTGAAAACACGTATTTTACATTCTTTTCAGAGCCACATGTATCTTAACATACGTGTGACTTTGCATAGTACACAAAATGAGTACATTTCAGTAGTAGAATTCCTGCAAGGATTGGTGTGGCTTGTTATTAAAATACATTTTTATTAAAGTATAACACAAATATATGAAATATGTATATGTGATTATTGCTTAGGTTCCTTCTCTTTCTTATACCAAAACCTCTATATATTTACCAATATAAATATTATGTCACTGCCCCATTTATATCAAACTAGTTGATGTACCCAGCGTTGCCCGGGTTTAAATCGTCAAGTTATTAAGTTAACAATGAGTTGTATAAACTGTCAATATTTTAAAAATAGCAGCTCTTCCATTATACTTATGAGGTGCCCACTCAGTGTTGTTTTTCTTTATATATTAAATATTATCAAAATCCATCCAGTGGGTCAAAGTTCTGGCCAATGTAAACCAATGGGAGGTCTGACCAGGACCTCAAACCCCTAGTAAAAAAAAACAATTGTATTTCCTGACAGTGGTTATTGTTATACAATTGTATATGATTATTTTTGTTTTTTTCAATCGGCTTGTAATATTTAACTTTAATAACACCTCTAAAACACAGTTTATGTTGAAGGAAAATATTAATTAAGCAAAACACTAAGTTAAATAAATTATGATACCCTGAGAACAATAAACAAAGAGCAAAAACAAGATTTTCAAGTGAAGAAGCCTACCAGTTGAACTAATATTGAACATTGCTTGCTAAATTGAAACATCTTCTCACATAATTAAACAACAATGTTTATGTGTCACAGGCAGAGAAGAATGCCATTGTTAAAGAGAGTTATTGATGATTTCTATTTTATTGCAAATTGATCAAATCAATAATATGTGGCAGACATGGCAGGAACATTTGAAACAATTGGGAGGGAGAACAACATGCAGAAAAAGTATAGAGAAAGTATAGCGTAGCACACACAAACCAGGCAAGTGAAAACCACATCAAATAAAATGTATTATACTCTGAAAAAAGTAACTAGATGGACAAGAAATCTCTTAAACAATATTTTATAGCACTGGCTGATCTGCAAGGTAACTCAGTTCCTTACTTTCCATATTGCATTGTGCATTTACTTGGTATGGTGGGTAACTAAACTAAGAACGTATTGTAATTTGATTAATTTTGCAGTGATACTCAAACAGGAGCATCTAACTCATGGTTGGTGCTGCCATTAGGCGTACCTAGGTGATTGCATAGGGTGCCAATGGTTGTGGGGCACTTACAACACTGAATCCACTGTTTCTAATGTCCCTCTTACAATAACATATTTAGAGATGGCCACTGACACAAAGTAATAGCAACTTGCAACGTCTTAGATGTCAGTTTTACATAGGAAGTAGGGTGCTTGGCTAAGTTGTCAAAGCAAAGCATCACCCTCCTATTCAGAGCAGTTGAGGATGCCATCCCCGCCTCACTTGCCAAGGAAAGGGGACTGCAATCCCCAAAGGTGAGGTGCAGCTTCTGAATGAGGGGACATGCTTTGGCCCTGATCTCAGTGTATTAATACTAAAAAAATTATAAACACTTCTACTAGTAAGGGTCATGCAAGAAGAAACTCTCAGAAAGAGCCTTATAGAAACATTGTGATTATCTCTCTTAAAATAACAGATCTTTTAAAGTTTAAGGGAAAATATAATGATAATAATAATGGCTGTGATAAATACATCATCCACAGGAGCAAGGCAAGGAAAGGCTCAGACCATGGCTGCTTTCTTTTTTTTCTCTACTGGTTCTACTGCTCATACTTGACTGTCCAATGCACAATTGTCCACCAAAGCTATGCATCTTCTCTAGCTTCTTATGCATCATCTTCCAACTTTAAGTATAAGTCTGTCACTTCCAATACAGACACACCCAAAAATCAGAAGAACACAGAGACTGAAGAAGAACCCATTAGGTATTTGTTTAATCCTGAGGCATTTCTATTAGTTGTACATCCGACATTTTGGAACCTGATAATGTTATATTTTGTGATTTTGTTAACATAAGTACTGACACAAATAAGAATGAGCATGAGTAAGATGAGTAAATTGAGGAGGATGGTGCGAGGATACCACCATTAGCTGGGATGGCAGTTACCCTCTGTGGGATTCAAATCACTTGTGTAGACCTGAGTATATCCAAAATTAGGCTTTATTATGACAGTACAACACCACAAGACATTCACAAGATACAGGGTAATGGTAGCATGTATTATCCTGCAGCCTCTTGCAGTCAGCACTCCAAAGTAATAATCTCAGTCTCTTTCAGAGTCTTATTGTCCCGCAATATTACCACTACCTTTTAGCTAGACAGTTCCTATGTCGCCCCGCTTGGGAAACTGGCTCACACAGACCCTGTACTGGCAGGGTTTCCTCCAGTGGCACCACAATGCCTGGCCCAGAATCCTTTTCACTGATGTCTTGTACACCAGGATCCTCCAAGCCAGAATAGCTCTGTTGGTAGTTTGCTCTGCCTATATTCTTGGCTGTATACATAGGGAGTACGGTCAAATGTCTCAATCCTCCCCATTACAGCAATGGTCTATCAGTGAACACTTTAACTGTTAGACATACAGACTCTGTTACCTTGATTTTATAATGGAATGTTTTGACTCAATTAGCTATTTGACTGAATACACTAAACAAAGGGTTACAAGGAATGACATCAAGGAATGACACTCCACGCTTGCGTGAAACTACAAGACATTTGACATTGTATCTGCAACATTACACAATCTGAGTCTGTGATACATGTTAATAAAATAACATTTATATTGATACATACTAATACATTTCCCAATGCTATTTCAGCCAGTATATTACTGTGGACACACATTGCATATCACCTAGAAGTTCTAACCTAATTACCTCTCAGATTATCTGTTGACCTACCTAATTAACATGGACTGTCAGCTAGCTATGTCAAGTTACTCAGACATTGTTCTTATTACAATCCAGGTCTACGCCACACCTCGTAACAATGAACATTTGAGACAAATGGTAATTACCTTAGCTAACACAAGCAAAATTACTTCTTTTGTCCTGTTATTTTCATACAATATGGCAATATTCTTTCTAATTCTAATACATACAGTATTGCAGATAATAGCAAGGGCAAACTGTACCTAATAACATGAAATAATAATATACATAATTCACTGATGCTCTGGTGTATATACTTAGACTGGGCCAATGATTAAAAAGTACATTAAACTGTGAGAAACCAGTGATGATTTAAAAGTTCTCAGTCCAGTAGCAACACATTTCTTGACAGATGGCCACTCTGAGCCTGAAACTTAACCCATATTCCAAAATCTATAATCTTGAGGTCTTAAAAAAACAGAATGGCAGAGCAGAGACAAATAAGATGAAAGTGCCTGGTTTGTTAAATGATGCTTGTCCTGTTTAATGTACAATCTAAGGGGGGGAAGGCTGAAGAACAATGATATTTTTTTTACTATTAGGAAATGCCGGGCTATATCCATCTGTAACTTTAGTAAAGTGGGGGGTAGTATTGGGGTAATGTGTGAGGAGAGGATTGGGTTTGGTATAAGTGTAATTTGTGAGGAGAGGCATGCAGTTAGTATTGGGATAATGTGTGGGGAGATGAGTGGGTGTGGTTTTAGTGTTATTATTTTTATTATGCAAAAGACAAATGTGTCAGGGTGTGTGTATTGGGGGAGAAGGGTCGGTTTGTTGATGGTTTACAAAGGGCGCCGAGAAACGTTGTACCATCCCTGTCTATTATTTCAACACTTAAAACTTAACCAAGCCTTTTGATTTTTTTATCCACTAGCCAAACTTTATTTTGCTTAAAGAGATTCTTCTTTATACTTTCTACCTCACAATAAGACTTGGTGCTAACATCTTGTTCAAAGTTTCTGAGATTCTGACAATCTTTTCTGACCTATCTGCTTGAAAGGGAGACAGTATTTCATCTATTAACAATAAACTAAAGCTTTTTTTAAGTTATCCTTCTGAACTCCGCTTTGCTATTTCTACTTTTATTCTTATTCTCATCTGCATCATCTTCTTTTTAATTATCCTTATGTTTATTACTGGCTGAAGTACATGGCGCTGAACGGGTTTAAATCTTCAAGTTATTAAGGTATCAATGAGTTGGATGTATCTGTCAACATTTTAAAAATAATTAGCAGCTTAGCAGCTCTTCCAACATACCCATTAGGGGCCTGATTCATTACGGATCTTCACTTGAGAAACTGCTTATTTCAGTCTCCTGGACAAAAAACATGTTACAATGCAAGGGGTGCAAATTAGTATTCTGTTTTGCACATAAGTTAAATACAGACTGTTTTTTTCATGTAAGAAAAAGACATGAAGGAGTTGCCTTTTGTCAGCATATAAGTATCTATAGTTAACAATGATATTCCTTTTAGGTAATTGGGGGACCTGTGTTAGTTAAGGCAACAAATTGTAGATTTTACAGCTTGAAAGTACAGGTGTGTACAAAGTACAGTCAACTAATAATTTGTTTCACAATGGCTTAAGGTTGACCTCTTTTTCTCTAATATTCTAAAGAGATACAGAAGACAGTCATTTTAGGTTCTAGCAGGACCTGCCTTGCAACACCACTAACCAATGGGATAAAACCAACATGCATTTGTTTTTTTTTACAAAGTAGTTTGTATTTACAGTTTTTTAAAATTTTGATTTTCATTGGATTACTGAAATTGTGTTTATAAATAAATAATTAATATTTTATGTTTGCAATACTCATGCTTCTGTAACTCTGCTGCTTTTAACACTGTTGAACACCCTCTTTTCCTACACATCCTTGACTCCATTGTCAAGCTAGACACATTCCTCTCCTGGGTCACTTCCTACCTCTCTAACTGCTCCTGCAGTGTACCCACCTCTGGCACATTCTCCCTTCCACTCTCACTCTCACAAGGCTTCTTTTTTTTTTCTTTTTTCTTTCCTAAATGTTGTACTTTAATATTGTACATCTCTTGTTTTGGGGTACTAATTTGTTCATTTGGCCTCTGATACCACCTCTATGTCGAGGACACCCAAATGTACATTGCTTTCCCTGACCTATTTCTTTCAGCACTGTCTTTCTGCATTCGCCCAATGGATGTCACAACGATAGCTAAAGCAAATCATGTTCTATACAGAGCTCATTGTTGTCCCTCATGCAGGGAGTAAATAACTGGCCTCCAATCTCACTCACTGTTACTAACACCACTATACCCTCTGTGTTGCCTAAAATTGAATTCATCAGTAAGTTTGAGGAGGATTGGAGGACCAGATTCAGGAGGTAAATTAGGGTTAAAAAAATGTATTGCTTTGAACCTTTTCAAAACCATATCACAAAGGTATGTTTTAAAATAAACACATATTTTAAACCATGAGTAAATTACTGTTTGCTTTTTGTGGTAGTTAGCTCAAAATGTTACATTTTATTTCTACATTTACAATGCAGCTAGGACAAAAGCTATCACACTTATAAACGTAGTGCCTGTTATCAGGTGCCTGCAATTACAGGTTCCTATTAAAAAGTGCCAGTAATTGGGAACAGCGGAGTACATTTCCCATCTATCTACCCCCTCTGTGCTAGGATACGATGAGTGAATGACAGGCAGACATTTTTCACACAGGTGTAGAAAAGATCTGCGAGTGATGTGAGCTCACTCACACGTGCTCTGAGAATCAATCACAGAGCAGAGTCCAGAGCCAAAATGAGGGCAAGTACTTTTGCTCTGCATGAGCTGCGGGTCCATTCCTAGGGAATGGACAGTATTCCCGCAGGGCCGGCAGGTATATTTTCAATGAGATAAAATTGCGGGCATACCAGCGGGTGCACCGCTACCTTTGAAGGGGAAATCACTGCAGGCCCTCCATCATCCAACTGCAGAGGCAATGGAGTGATCTGCGGGGGCGGCAGTCTCAGCTTCTGCAGGAGCTATGGCAGGAGATTGAGAGAAGTGAGTTCTCTATTAATGGTGTAAAATAGTGTAACCCAGATACTTGTTTTTTTTTATAGCAGTTTTTTATATTTTGCCAAAGGACATGCCCTATCCCAAATCTTAATCTATCTCCAGATTACAAATGTAATTCCCCCTCCAATGCAACATGCTTTTGGTCCTTTATTAAAAAATATATATTTTTGGTTAACATTTCATTTAGTATCAGTTCTGATGGAGGCCTAATCTCCAGACATATAAGGCATGTTTGAGATTCAATGTCATGACCCCAGTGCTGTGAGGCAGAAGTGCTAACTACTAACCCACTGTGCTGCTGGGGTGCAGTCTCCATTGATTTGTAGGAAAGCTGAGTACATAACATACAAGCGATAGATGAATAAAGAATAAAAAGTTTGCAGTCAATATTTGCATTAACCTCAAAGAAGCATGTCCCCTCAAAATCAACCCACTGCCCCCGCAAAAGTCTAAGGACATTCGTAGTAATAGATGGCAGCATGCAGATAATGTGAATGAATGTGCCCTGTGGGCCAGATTCATTTTGGATCCAAAAACATTAAGAATTATAAATGCTCCTTGGCCTTATAAAGTTGCATTTGAGGGGGAGATGCATCTAAAATATGAGGACAGATTTATCATTGTGGTAGAGAGTGTAGTAGATCACGTTTGAACGGCATAGTAAAATCAAGCTATCAAGTGTTTGTGTGTTACATGAAAACAAACCATTACTTACCTTATGAGCTAAAAACTATCCAAATACTAGCCCTTGCCAAAAAAAAAAGGCTGGTTGTGTTTCTTTCATTAAGGAATAGGGTCCACAAGTTGCACACAGATGTTACGGCCATGCTTTGTATTTGAACTCATGATGCCAGTGTTGTGAGACAGACGTGCTAACCACTAAGATACCAGTGCAGATCTTAACTGGCATAGATTTTTGGGTAATAATGAAGAATGGCTGTGTTGTGCTGTTTTTTTTTCCTCAATTATTATCTAGCTCTTGCATCTGTTGCACACATGCTGTATTTGTTTTTTCTCCCTCTAGTATATAAAATGTATTTATTTTTCTAAATGAACATTTCTTTAGTTGTTAACCAATCCACCTTCCAACAATGGAGTCATGAGTTCGATTCCTGACTCATTTTGTAGTCTAGTCTATAGAATGTATTTACTTCCCTAAATGAACATTGCCTTAGTGGTTAACCAATCCACCTTCCAACAATGGAGTCATGAGTTCGATTCCTGACTCATTTTGTAGTCTAGTCTATAGAATGTATTTACTTCCCTAAATGAACATTGCCTTAGTGGTTAACCAATCCACCTTCCAACAATGGAGTCATGAGTTCGATTCCTGACTCATTTTGTAACAGACACATATTTTTGGCATATATTAATTTTAATATATATATGCATGTTTATTTATGCTAGCAAATGAGATGCTTTTGCATGCATATGTGCTCAGTTCAACTCAAACACATTATACTATCTTTCATGTCGGTGATTAAAAAGGTGTGTTGATTTAACTGGGTAACACTTTAAAATCATTTGTCAAAGATAATCTAATTATAGAAATGCTAACACGAATAATAAGGCTACGAGAATTTTATCATCATCAGCTATTTATATACCACCACTAATTCTGCAGCATTGTACAGAAAACTCACTCACATCAGTCCCTGCCCCATTGGGGCTTACCAACGGGAGGTCCGACCAGGACCTCAACCCCCTAGTAGGTCTTCTGGGAACCAGTGTTACCAGTCTGAAGTTTTCATACAAATCCATCCAGTGGAAAACCCAGAACAGCTACCCGAATTAAAGTTCTGCCCAACAAACACCAATGGGAGGTCCGACCTGGACCTGAAACCCTCCTAAAACCTGGCCGGGATCCAACTGGACCACATTGCATTGGTTTCATCCCAGTCAGAACACAGGTGTTCAAATGCATAACTTGACAGTCAAATAAACCAAATTCATCTAATGGGAGGGCCAGAACAGGCTCCCCGGTTCAAACTTTTGACCTGTGTACACCAATGGGAAGTCCCACGGGGACCTTAATCCCATAATATGTCTTCTGCGATCCAATGTTACCTGTCAGTAATTTTTGTCCAAACCCATCCAGTTTAAGGCTCAGAACAGGCTTTCCAGGTCAAAGTTCTGCCAAAAGTACACTAACGGGATATCCGTCCAGGACCCTAACACCTTAAAACCTGCTCAGGATCCAACTGGATCACCTTGCGTTGGTTTCATCCAATGCGGTGCATGGGTGTCCGAATCCATCTAGTGGAAGGCCCAGAACAGGCTCCCCAGGTTAAAGTTCTGGCCAGCATACACCAACGGGATGTCCGACTGAGACCTGCACCCTCTAGTGTGTCTTCTGGAATCCAGTGTTAAGAGTCTTTTGAAATTTTCATCCATATCCATCCAGTGGAAGGCTCGGAACAGGCTCCGCTGGTCAAATTTCTGGACAGTGTACACCAACAGAAAGTGCGACCGGGTCCCTAAACCCGTTAATATCTGCCAGGGATCCAACTGCACCACCTCACATTGTTTTCATCTGAATTGGTGCAGGGGTGTGGAAGATATTCGCCAACAAACAGATAAACATACAAAATTCTTCTTTTATATATATTGCTATATACTTCTCATAGATATATTTGGACAATTTACTGGCTGCAAGGCATGAATTTACAAGCCTTAACTAAGTAATCCTGGATAATTATACAGGTAAAGACACTGACATCCTTGTGGAATAATCACATGTCTACTTAAAATATATATTTATCAGCATGTGAAAACTCAACAAACCAAGTGTATTTTTTTAATTTGTTATTTAGATCATCCTATTAGTGTACTATAAAACATGGTTGTGGGTTTTTCTCCTATTGGAAGAATAACTTGCAGTTGACAGACATCTACAATGGATTCTTATACTGGTACTCTGAAGTATTACAATTCTGATGCATTTAAACAAGATCAATTTATTGAAACATTTTTTTCAGCTACAGTGGATAAAGCAATTTTACAAGAATTAACTGTAAAGCCAATGGAAAAGCTTCATCAAGTATTTTCCTCAGGTATGTATGTAATGAATTATTGAAAGGAATTTGTACCAATTGACTGGTAGAGCTGTAAATTACTTAGACAACACAAAGGAGTACAAATGGCCAAATGCCACAAACTATCTATATGACTATGAAAACTTCACATGCAGCAGAGTGTAAAGTTTGCAGTGTTTGGTGGGCTATTATTATTATTATTATTATTATTATTATCCTTTATTTGTTAGGCGCCACAAGGCTTCCACAGCGCCGTACACAGTACAAACAGTAGACTATACAGGGTATAACAGTACAGAACAATAAACAAAAAGTACCAATACTTCAGAAACTCCAGGCAGGCTGATGCAAAAAACACGGAGCAGAAGAACAGGTAAGGAGACAGGAGGGAAGAGGGCCCTGCTCATGCGAGCTTACATCCTAAGGGAGGGTTAACAGACCAGGCACAAGAGGAGCCAGTTGAGGCAATGGGAGAGAGGGGAGAAAGAGCGGAGGAGATGGAGGTTAAGTGGATGGTTGGTAGGCTTTGAGAAAGAGGTGAGTTTTGAGTGCACGTTTGAAGGAGCACAGAGTAGGAGAGAGGCGGATGGAGTGAGGGAGGTCAACAGTCTGGAATCCCCATATTCTGCTTATCAGATGCAGGGAGGTATATAGTAAAACATGAATGTGGGATGGACACTGGAGTAATGTCACTGTCCATATCACTGGGTTGGTCCCTGACTTGGATTCTTTTATATACTGATACAGGACCTTGCGTCTGTCTTGTGTTGCTTCTAAATGTGATTTATGTGTGGTGAGCTGATACTGTAAATATGTGTTCGATGTGTGCTATGGTCTTTGCACATTATAGACTGTATATAGAATGTATGTTAGCTTTAAATTCTGCATATTAATTATATCTTAAAAGCTACAGGAAAAAGTTGAAAAACAATACAGTCCGTTTGTACGTTGCCACATACTTCTGTTAATGGTTTTTGTTTTAGTAACTTTAGTGTCAATTTTGAGCAGCTTTGTTTATAAAATTAAATATAGTATATTTCCTATTTTTCTATGACCTCTGTATTTTCTATTTTTCACTTTTTAGACCTTTCACTCTTACTTAAATAAAATGTGAGATCCAGTAACTGAAGATATATGTCTTATTATTATAGCAGAACTAATCTTTTACCCATTGTGAAATAACAACTATTTTAACCAAATAGCTACTCTTCATTGTTATCTTTAATACATTTATTCTGTTGTCATTAATTCAATTTTGCAAATAAATTACCAACTCTTTGAATCTTTCTCCCCATCTACCTTTGTGGGGCTCAGTAGTTGTACGATTATAAGAGTAATTAAAAGGTAAAGGGAGACAGTTCCATGGAAGGTCCCTCATAAGACTTACCTACCTTTGTGAAGGAAACTTCATGCTGAATGAAGTTTTTCTTTAATGGAATTTGTTTTATAACAATTGTGGTATATGTTTCTACAGGACATATTGGTGGAGATACGCTGATTGATATATGTGCCGGTCCCACCCTCTTTCAACTGTTTCCCGTCTGTAAGTTCTTTAAAGAAATTACAATTCTAAAATATAATGACCAATGCATCAATGAACTGAGAAAATGGATGAATAATGATCCAGATGCCCATGATTGGCATTATGCCTCAAAAATTTGCATTCAGCTAGAAGATACAAGGTTATTATTATTATTATTATTATTATTATTATTATTATTTTTTTTTTTTAATTATCTTTTAAAAGTTGTACTAAAAGAAAAATATCTGCTTACCTTAATTAAACTTAGATGGTGGTGTGCAAAGTAACAAACTTTTCTAAATTCTTTAAGAGATCTGGGGGTAAATGTATCGAGGTGCGATTTTGCAATTCCAGCGATTTTCTCAGGAGAGTTGAAACTCGCAGATGTATGAACCTGAGATTTCATGCAAAATCGCCAGAGGTGTGTTTCTGTCAAAAGTGCTACTTTCAAAATTGAAAGATATAAAACTCCCGACTGTTTGCCATTCTAGCTATACAAGTCTCAAATGTATGAAGCTGCTTTAAAAAAAATGCTACATACAACATGCTGCATCCTAGAAGCGTGATTACTAAACACATCACTGTTACACTGTTCTGTTCTGCAGCTGTCAAAAGTGTTAAAAATAGAAAAAAGTTTTTTTTAAAAGTGTGGGGTTCCCCCCCCCCCGAGTATTATTACACCTAGTGCTGCCAGCCTACTGCTGGTTTCATGAAAATCAGGGAAAAAAATTGGCGTGGGGTCCCCCTGATTTTCAATTAACCAGCATTAGGCAAACCAACCGGGGTGGGTGACACTATAGCAGGGGGAGATGCGGCAGGGGCCCCCTTGCCATAATGACAACCAACCCAGGCTGTTCAGCGCTGGGATGGATTCCCTAGGGAATGGGGTCCACCCAAAAAAACGAGCAAGCACCCCTTCTAGGGACAACCAGCCCAGTGCTGAAAGCACTAGGGCTCTTCATACCCCTGTGGGCTGTGGGTAGAACGGTAATAAAGGTGATATAAATGTAAAAAAACAAACAAATGCCAGTTTGTTTGTGGAACTACAAGTCCCAGCCAGCCACGGTGCCATAAACAGTGTCGGACTGGGGCATAAAGGGCCCACCGGGGGACTGCAATGCTAGGGTCCCACCAGAGGGGGTGTGGCCAACCATCACAGAGGCGAGACCAGACACTAGAGGGGGAGTGGTCAGACAACAAAGGACAGCTAGCACCATAGTGTAGTATATAAAGAATGCAGTGTGTGTATAAAGAGTACACAGTCTTGACCTGCACCTTAGATTGGGCAGAACAGTCACCAAAAATCAGGATTATCCCACTAGACCAGGCTTGTCTAACCTGTGGCACTCCTGTTGTTGTGAAACTACAAGCCTCAGCATGCTTTGCCAATATATAGCAGCCTATTGCTGGAAGGGTATGCTGGGACTTTTAGTTTCACAAAACCTGGAGTGCCACAGGTCAGACAAGCCTGCACTAGACTCAGAACATTTGACAGACTGTCCTACCTGTTCTTGTCACATTTACCACCTGTGGCTGCTGGTATCTTTAGTTGTGGCTTGTCTGGATCCTGGAATGTTGAGGGTCCTATTTGGAAAAAATAATGGGTACATTTAGAAAATTCCAACCAGCCCCGGCGTTAAATCAATAGGACCCACAATTAATACTTAGGCCTTCCTCCAGCCCCAACATAAAAGTAATAGTATTCCCATTTGATAAACTTATTTCCCTCCCTCCAGACAGCCCCTGCAATAAATTAATCACATTTACGTATAATAAATATACCTATTTCCTGCAACCATCACTGCCATTAAATAATTCATATTCACATTTAATAAATATAACTCATGCTCCTCAAACTCAGCCCCGCATTCAATTGATAGCGCCCAAACCACCCCATCTTAAATTAATACTACCCACTATAAAATTAAATTGCCCCATCTTCACCCTACAAAGAAAATAGCACCCATTATTCAGCCACCACCTACCACACACACATTAAATTTCCACAAGCCCGTTGTGCCATAACACACACATTGCTGTGCCCCTTCATCACCATGCTGTGCCTCCTTATGATCACACTGTGCCCTCCATGCTGATTTTGCCCCCCTTCATCACCCTGTGCCATGCTGTTTTTGCTCCCCCCTTCTCCTGGCCCCCTTCACACTCTGACATGCTGTCTGTGCTCCCCCTTTGTTTTGCCATGATCCCCCTTCGTTTTACCATGATCCCCCTTCGTTTTGCCATGATCCCCCTTCACTTTTCCATGATCCCCCTTCACTTTTCCATGATCCCCCTTCACTTTTCCATGCTCCCCCTTCACTTTTCCATGCTCCCCCTTCACTCTGCCATGCTCCCCCTTTACTCTGCCATGCTCCCCCTTTACTCTGCCATGCTCCCCCTTTACTCTGCCATGCTCCCCCTTTACTCTGCCATGCTCCCCCTTCTCTCTGCCATGCTCCCCCTTCTGTGCCATGCTCCCACTTCTCTCTGCCTTGATCCCTTATTACTTACCTTTTCTATCTTCTTCTTCCTTTTCTTCTCTTCTGTCTTGCCGGCTCTACTCACTGAACGTCTGGCGTGATGACGTCACGCCCGACATTCAGTGAGAACAGAGCCGGCGCCGCGGTCACGTCAGTTTTTTTTTTAAATAAAGTTTCTCGCTCCCCCCACCAAAGAAGAGGGGAGCGATTCAGTCCAACCCTGGCCATAAACAATGTGGGCATGCTGATAATTGTATAGCTACAAGCACCAGCATACCAATGGCACCCAGGGCATGTTGGCACTTGGTAAACCACAAGTGCCAACATGCCCTGACACCCACGACTGGCTAGGACCTGTAGTTCCACAATACAAAATGTGGAAAAAACCACAACACCCTCTCAATAATCACATAGTTTTGATAAAAATAAAAAAAGCCAATAAGGACATTAAACATCCTCAGTTATACCACATACTTTTATTAAAAATAATAAATCCTCAATATACTCACCAGTGATGATTTCTTCTTTCGTCAACAGCTTTTAATCCTAAAATGTGTGAATACTAAGTCCCAATAAATATGTATCCAAAGTCCGGCTTGAAATGTCCCAAAATAATTTGTATCCAAAAGTCCGGCTTGAAATGTCCCAAAATAATCCAAAGTCCCTGCTTGAAATGTCTTCTGTTCTTCTTGGGCAAAAAGCCCCCCTTGTTGCTTGAAGTCTTCTTAACTTCAGCCAGAAGGGCCCCATATTTGTAATATCCAATCCGGAACATGCTTGTTTACAAAAAATAAAAAAGCTGAGACGCCGCCAACAGCTTCTACACTGTAGAGGTTCTGATACGCAATCAGCTTAGCTCTTGTGCAAGATCTATTTATTGTATTAGCAGATTTTCCCAGGCTGTCACTGTTAATTTGCGCGATTTTAACACGCGATTTTTACCCCCCGGGGGTAAATGGATAAATCTTTGTTTTTTGCAAGTAGCCGAAAATCGGCGGCTTTGCAGGGCAGACTTAAAACGGGAATGTCTTTAAATGTAAAACTTGCCTTAAAAGATATTGCCGTTTGAAATCTGTCATGCAAAGTCGCTGATTATTGATGACTTGCGAAAATCGCAGATTGATACATTAACCCCCTGGTCTATGTCAGGGCTTATCAATGTGTATTTCCTTTTGGGGCAGCATAGTAGAAAAACAATTCCAAATGTTATTATTATTATTATTATTATCTTTTATTATTATTATCTTTTATTTATAAGGTGTCACAAAGGTTCCGCAACACCGTACTGAGAACATACAGTAAATGGCATAACCAGACAACAAAGGCAAAAACAGTACACTGCAATATAGGCAAAAACAATATCATACACAGCAAACAATTAGCTTGACCAGCTGTAGAGGGGTTCTCAGCAGGGAATATCCTCTCCCTAGGACATGAAGAAAGAGACTTGAGAGGTGGGGGAGCAAGTCAGCACAAACTGAGCCTGTACCCAGAAGTAAAGGTGCAGCAAACGGGATCAGGGCCACTGATTGAGGAGAGGAGTGAAAATAAATGGGTGTGCTAGTGGCGTAGATTAAGACATGTGGTGGACACAAGGGAACAGGGCCCTGCATGTTAGAGCTTACAATCTAAAGAGAGAGGGAAAGAGTTCAAAAGGAGGGGAGCACTGTGGGAGAAGTCTTGGAGGTGAGTGTGAAAGGAAGTAAAGAGTGAGGAGAGGCAGCATACATCAGCAGAGCAGAACAGGCGGCAGGGAGTGTGGAAGGTGATAAGTTTGGAGATGTATGGGGGTGGATTGATGAGGGATTTGTAGGTGAGGGTAAGGATTTTAATTTGCACTCTGTAGTTTAAAGGAAGCCAGTGCATCAACTGTCAGAGAAGGGCTGCAGAGTCAAAGTGATGGGAAACAAAAATTAGATGAGCAGCAGCACTGAGGATGGATTGAAGTGGGCGGGGCATGCCAGAGAGCAGGAGGTTTCAGTAGTCCAGTCAAGAGATGACAAGTGAGTGTATATGGATCTTGGTTGCATCCAGAGTGAGAAATTATCTGATCCTGGAGATATTTTGAAGGTGGACGTATCATAAGTGGGCAAGGGATTGAATGTGGGGAGATAAGTAGAGGCAGGTGTCAAGTATAACACCTAGGCAGTGAACTTCTGGGACCAAAGAAAAGTACATTTTGTCAATGTCTAAACAGGTGAGGGGAGGAAAGGATATTCAGGAAGCAGGTAAAACAATGAGCTCACTTTTAGATAAAATAAGCTTGAAGAAGCAATGGGACATCCAAGAGGAAATTGTAAAAAGGTGATAAATGTGAATCTGCTGAGCTGATGACATCTTGTTACCCGTCAGCCATTTTGTCAGCTTAAAGACAGCTTAAGTAGAGCTAGTTTGTAGAAGTTATTCATTATTATCTTGCTGTTTGCAAGAAGCTGCGCCCATGACTTTGGATATGACAGACAGGCGATAAACCACCAGCCCTCTTGGGAGAATTCCTGTGAGAATATAGCAAGGTTTGATTAAAGGAATCATGCACAATAATTTGTTGAGCACAGTTAGAGGCGTAGTTTGCTGAAGTACGTGATTTTGTATAATCAGAGTGCTATAAGTATGTGAATTTGTAAGCAATAAAGAAGAGACTATTGAACACTCAGAGCTTGCAGTGTCTCTGATTCTTTCCGGCTGATGAGCTCAAACTTTTAAACTGACGCTTACAGGTGAATTGAATGATTAGATCCTAAAAAGGCAACTGGAGACGTAGGCAAAGAACACCGGAGGAGATGTAGATCTGGGTGTCATCAGCATAAAGATGGTATTGGAGGCCAAAAGAACTGATGAGATAACAAAGTGATGAAGTATACAGGGAGTAGAGGATGAGGCACTCCGTTGTTTTTCATACCACCAATAAAACCAATATAGGATCATACATATACCTTATGAGGTTTCTTTAATCACCACAGAGAAGGAAATTGAACTAGTGACAGAACAAAATATAATTTTACGGGGATCCAACACATAAACTTGAGAATGGATATAGACCAGCAAATAAACCACTTCCTGGGAGAGGACCGCTACCTAAGCTAAGCTATGGAACACCACCGACATCCATAACCAAGTTTAAAATTAACATCACCAGCACTAAACCCCAATACCAGTGTCATTTGTCCTCTAATAGTAATAATTTGAACCCTATGGCCCATCCACTCACCTTTCCTTCCTGCCTATGCATACTGAAACATCAATATTGCAAGCTTTATCATAGTTGTACGCAACATTAATGTTACATACAAAACTGTTGTATTCATTTACAAAAGTGCACAAATGCTACTGGAATTATATTTTTTGTCTATTTTATTGCTAATGCACTTTATACGGGTCACTGCTTAGTTAAATGCATCAAGATAGCGGTGACTATGAGAGCTATAATGGTTGATGTGTCTGCATTCAGAAATTAGATTTTGTGTTTGGAAAATATATAGTTAAAGGAGCTTCAAGGGGTGAAGATACTTTGAAAGGTGTACTCCTGCTTTAGTAGGTTGTTGCAGTACTTTAGCCCCATTAAACAACCTGTGATGATGCATTTCAAGCTTCCAGCTGTACTTTTACATGGAAACCTTTTGCAAAAAACAGTATTACATCATATGGGAAAGTATTGTTTTGTAAAAATGTTGTAGTTAATTAAGATGGTGTTTGAAAAATGATAGCGGCTAAAATGCCAGAGGGAAGTTTTTATACTTTCCACCAATAACTTTTTCATCTGAGTCTGTACCCCCACAAACGGTCACACAAGGCATTTGCATGGAGAATCTACCATAATCAGGAAGTGGGCATACACATAAGTAAGTTCTAGGAAGACATATAATAGGCATATTATCGCAATATTCATTGTCTGCATGCGATGAGGTTAGTAAATGACCTTTAATGTCTATAACTGTGCTGTTGACGTGTTTGTTTTTATTTTCAGTGAAACCTTTCAGGACAGAGAAGATATGCTAAGAAACAAATCGAAATATATTGGGAAGTGTAATCTTGCCAATGCCAATCCTACATGGCCTATAGAGCTACCTAAGGCAAGCTGTGTCCTCTCTTCGCGGGCTCTGGATTCTGTTAGTGAAGATTGCAGCACATTCCTCAGAAACCTGAAAAATATGTCATCTCTACTTCAAGTTGGGGGGTACTTAATTTTATTTGCAGATATCAACACTTCTTTTTTTAGACTCGGGGATGATAAGTACTATGTCTTCAATTACAATGAAGACTTTTTAAGAAAAGCTCTAAAAGATGTGGGGTATATCATTATATGTTATGAAATTATACAACAGGACACTGAAAGTAAACTCTACAACATGGAAAAAACGGTGTTTGTTGTTGCTCAAAAGCAGTAACAATAATTACCAATACAATAATCTTCTTTAACCACTTCAAGAGTGGAGGGTTTATATTTATACCCTTCATGGCTGAGATAAATTATTAGGCTTGTAGTCAGTGGTCAAAGTGGAAATATAGAAGTTGCAGTAGGGAAATATAGAAATGGTTGTATGCAAAATGTAAATCACTGGTACTTGAGAGTTTTACTATCAGAGCAGTAGGAGAGGTGACAGTATGATATACCGCTGTATACCTTCCCACTTCGACTACTGCTGCTACTGGGATCTGGGTACATTCTGAGACATGATTGTGTTTTTATATTCATCTCTTAATATCTAATTATCCAATTATCAATTGTAAAAGAAATATACTAGTCTACTTTGAAGTAAGTGCTACCGTAAAACCAAAAGTGGTATGTCTTACAACAAACAACTTCGACCACTGTATATATACATATTTTCTGTCATCTATATAATAAAGAACCTTCTTTTTCATCTTCAAATGTAGAGTGTCTTTCATTGTGAATTTATATTACAGTGCTGGCGATTTAAAAAAATATAATAGGAATGTAAGTGAGTGGAATTCTATAGTTTTTTAATGAAAGCAATAGGAGAAATGACAGTATGGCACATATAAATCTTCACTTCGACCACTGAGTCCTAGGAGAAAATGCACTCATTTATCATAGTGTAAATCACCATTCAGGGTCCATAAAAACCTGCAGTGCTGTACAAAGACCTCATTTACATCAGTCACTGTCCCATTGGAGCTTACAGTCTAAATTTCCAAACATACACACACACAGACAGAGAGAGACGGAGGTCAATTTGATAGTAGCCAATTAACCTACCAGTATGTTTTTGGAGTGTGGGAGGAAACCGAAGCACTAGGAGGAAACCCACAAAAACACGGGGAGAACATACAAACTCCACACATATAAGGCCTTGGTCGGGAATTGAAGTCATGACCCCAGTGCTGCGAGGCAGAAGTGCTAACCACTAAGCTATCGTGCTGCCCAAGAACAGACTAGCACTGGCTCCTTTTTTAAAGAAAAAAAAAGTACTTTGTTTTTCACATGAAGACAAGATGATGTAACATGGCCTGACGATTGTTTCAGCCTTTACAAACGTTCACCAGCTGTAAAGAAACTGTAACATTCATACACTTTAGAAGCCCCATGGGAGACAAATTGTGCGAACCACAGTAATTAACTAACAACATTAATTAACAAACATATGTGTAAGACATACTCCAATTGCACAACGCACACTAGGGCAGCCTGAATAAATCAGGATTTGCCTTATTAATGATAAGATTTAAGAGATCATCGCCTTATTATCCACACACTCACCCGTTGGACCATAAACTCTCTGCTGTCTAATTCAAGCGACTACTTGTATTATTGTATAATGCTAAATATATCTCTCTGTTGCCCACAGCCTCCACCCTTCCATCTCCCAATATCGTGTACCTATTCCATCTCCCTATTCTAAGCTGCTCACCCCATGCCCCCAGCCCATACTACCCGGCTGCTCTGCCCATTACTTCATAATCCTCCAACTTCCAGCTTCCAATCTCAGAATCCCTGTGATGGTGCACACTCCATCTCTACTTCTTTGACCCTCACTATGCACCCTTTGGAGGTCCCACCATGCCCTCCGGGAGCAATAGACTCCTTTGCTGACCTATGTGCCTTATCGACTCATAGCCTCCCCTCCCAATTTCGGCACCACAGGTCCCTGCCTATTCTGCCGCGTGACCTCCTTACTCTCCCCCCATTCCTGTCTCCTTGCCCCCTTCCTTATTCAACCCCCTCCTATCAGAAATGCTTAAAGCCAAAATTGTAGTTATCCCTAAAGACGGTAAAAACCCGGTAAAATCCCGCTTCACTGCACTAGCTATAAGCCATAAGCCAATCTCCCTCCTCAATCTTGATTTGAAAATCTACGTCAAAATCCTAGCAAACCGTCTGACTTGACCCATGTGCGATCACCATAGCCCATCCAATAGGCGCCTCTCCCTCTGCTCTTGGTTCGTTACACCCTAACTTCACTCTGAAAATTCTCAGTGTTTAAAAAAATTCACTGCTGTCAAATTCTACCAATCTTTCAACTACTATCAGTGACCAGGATCTTATTAACATTTCAAGAACAAGATTTATATGATCTGACTTCTAATGGTATCATCTTCCTCAACAAACAAACAGCTCAATTCCTTCCCGGCACCCTTTGACACTTTCTTTTCTATTGATCCCACAAATGAAGATGAAGTATCTACTATTTTCTTATCCTCCTACACTACCTCCTATCTTCTTGATCCTATTCCCAAACATATTTGTTTCCTGTGCTCATTCCACCTCTTACTAAAATATTTAATCTCTCTCTCTCTACTGGTAACTTTCCATCATTATTTACTATTCAAGCACGCAGTGATTACTCCTATTCTGAATAAACAAAATTCTTACCCAAACTCCCTCTCAGCTTCCATGCCCCTCCAAGCTTCTAGACAAAATTGCCTATACTCGCTACGCTTTCTTTCTGCAAACAGCCAATTGGATCCTCTTCAGTCAGGCGTTCATTCTCAACACTCCACAGAGACTGTGTTGATTATTTGTTGTTGTCAATTATTTGATCACTGCCAAACCTAAAGGCCATTAATCTCTTCTAATTCTCCCAGATCTCTCTGCTGCATTTGACACTGTTGACCACTCTCTTCTCATACAAACTTACAATCCCTAGGTCTTCAAGAAACTGAACTATCTTGGTTCTCATCCTACCTATCCAATCGCTCTTTCAGTGTTAATTTTTCTCCTCTGCCCCACTTCCCTTATCATTCAGAGTACCACAAGGATTTGTACTAGGTCCTCTGTTGTTCTCTATCTATACCACTTCTCTTGGAAAACTAATAAGTGCCTTTGAATTTCAATTTCATCTCTATGTGGATGATACTCAAATTTATCTATCCTCTCTCTTGTCACCTGTGGTGTCCTGCATTACTGACTTTCTTCCATTTTATCTTGGATGTTCTCTCGCTAACTCAATCTCAATCTTTTAAAAATAGAGTTACGTCTATTCCCTCCCACCAATAGAACTTACCTCCCTAACATTTCTATTTCTGTTGACAACATGGTCCTAAACCGAAGCTCGCTGCCTAGGTGTTATCCTAGACTCAAAACTATCCTTTGTTCCACACATCAACTCTATATTTAAATTGTTAAGGTAATTTCGAGAATAAATAAATATTGTCCAGTCGAAATTGTAGATTTTGCAATAAAAAGAGATTTACTTCATTTTTAGATCTTAAGCTACATAGTTACCATACAGGAGACAGACCAACAGTCTTAGCAGAATGCCTGCACTTAATTTGACTGCAGGTCAATTTAAAAATTTTCACAATGGTGGGTGTGTTTACAAAATGATGTCATCACAAAGGTCAATGGCTTACAAAGAATCAGGATTACCTTCACGGATCTACTTTAGCAGAAGAGATATTTGCACAAGATATAGTTCCTAGCCTTTTCACAGTATTTTTACCAGCAATTCCTCAATATAATAATATGTATTATAACAATAATATATAATAATATTTCAAATCAGGTTGCTGACAATAAACATTATTATTATTATTATATATACAACTTCAACAAAATCATGTTGCATACATCTAAAAAACATTCCCAAAATACGCACTTATCTCACACAAGACAATGCAAAAATTCTAATTCATGAACTCATCATCTCCCGGGTTGACTATTGCAGCTCCCTTCTTATTGGTCTTCCCCGAATCAGACTTTTACCCCTACAATCTATTTTGCATGCAGCGGCTAGATTGATGATCCGTCCAAATCATTCTTCCTCTGCTGAGCCTCTCTTTCAGTCTCTACATTGGTTGCCTGTTTTTTACCAAATCCAATATAAAATATTTCTACTAACATTCAAAACTGCACCAACGGGAATCTCCTCACTTGTCTCTAAATATCTCCCAACTCAAAAACTCCATTCTTCACAAGATCTCTGTCTCTCATCCACGCTCATTACCTGCTCTCATTCCCTGTTAAAGGACTTTTTATGAGCTCCACCCATTGTGTGGAATCCCTTCCCTCATACAATAACACTTTCCTCTGGACTTCAAACCTTCAAGCGTTCTCTGAAAACCCACCTCTTCAAGGAAGCTTTTAATATTCTTCAACCACCCTCTTAATCTGAGAAGGTCACCCTATTACCACCCTTACACAGTTCACACAAGGCATTAACCTTCTGACCCCCTGACCAACAGTGCTGTGTGACTGGATCATATAGCCCACCAAGCACTTTTTACCTTTATACTCTGCCTGTAAGAATATGCAATATGTTGACTTAACCTCATGTTTCGAACTCCCATTATCCCATAGATTGATAGCTTGCGAATAGGGCCTTATTACCTCTCTGTCTGTATTATCCAGTATTGTTTTATTACTGTTTGTTCTCAATTGTAAAGCGCTACGGAATTTCCTGGCGCTACAAATATGAATGTCGATGAAAATCAGATCATTGCGATGCTTTAAAAAGTTCTGGTCCTGCTACTGCTCATAGTAGAATACTCAGTGCACAAGGGAGTGCATACCAAGGCCATGTATCTACTGTAAATTCTCATGCATCACCTTTTAGCTCAAACTATAGGTATGTTATATCCAAAACAAGTACATTAAAGAATAAGAACATAGAGGCTGAAGAACCAATTAAGTCTTCATGTAATCTCAAGGAGAGTCTATCACTATTATACCATTGACATTTTCGAGCCTTACATTGTTATATATTTAATAAATATCTTGCTGCTATCAGTGCTGACAATGATAAGGATGAGCAAGACAAAGATGAGCAAATTGTGCCCTAATCTATTTTCCAAAATACATATTTTTTTAGTTTTGTGGGGCTTTAAACAAACATAGTATCAGTTTATTGGCAAATGGATTGGCATAGCCTGGTTTGTTAAACTGTGCTTGTCCTGATTAATCCACAATGTAAGGGTGGCAGGCCCGAAGGACAATGCCTTCTTCATGCACTATTAAGAAAGCATATATTTAATTAATTAACTTTGTATGTTCTCCCCGTGTTTGCGTGGGTTTCCTCCACACTCCAAAAACATACTGGTAGGTTAATTGTCTGCTATCAAATTGACCCTAGTCTGTGTGTGTGTGTGTGTGTGTGTGTGTGTTGGGGAATTCTCTGTATATCGCTGCGAAATTAGTGGCGCTATATAAATAAATGATGATGATGGTGATGATGATGATGATGAATTAACTGCCATCATAGTGCCTGTCACTAATGACTTCAGCTTCATCACCTTATACAGCAAAAGCATACATGTTGATGAATTATATATAATACTTGCTGCACACTCAGCACTTCTGCTAAAGGTCAAGAAAATCAGGAATAAAAGACGTCACCTATATGCAACCTTTATAAAGCCCTCACTCTTACCATGCAGTGAATGAGTAAAGTTTGGATTTGTGTTTCCTTGTTGGTGCTTTAAAGGGACTTTTTGTTCATAGACTTCAGCTGTGTACATCACGATTCTACCTTCTCCAACCTATCGACTTAGCTTTGTCCATCATAAACCATCCACTTAGAACAAAGCAGCTTGGCTATACATGGTATGTCTCTGATAGCTTCTCCAGCCAAGCAGTTTCTCCTGCAAGCAAACAACACTGTGTCAATTTTACAGCCAATAACATTTTATTGTACTAATAGGAAATGCTGGGTTTTTCCCAACTGTACATATTAATCCCATCTTCTGCTGATCTGCCATTCTGTTGAATTTGCATCATATGCTATTCTCTTGTTCTATTAAGAAATGCTGGATATTGCCCAATTTTTTTGATTATTAAACTACCAAACTGCTAAATATCTAGGACTGCTTTTCCTGTCTGTTTCATTTGTGGCATGTACCAACTCTTTTTACTAGTAGTAGCAAATGTGTCTTTGGCTCTGATACATAGCAACAGCTGCAACACAAATATAATCTGCCATGCCAGCAACTCAAGTAAGAGATAATAAAAATGATTTTCACATTCTATATGCTTCAGTAGCTTGAAAGACAGCAACAAGTGCTACACAGTGAGCCATGAGATATGGATAGGAAGAACATATTACATTAAACCAGCACACTGGAAAATCCTTTTAGTTTTATGCAACCTATTCAAACCTTTTCTCATAGCGACAAGTGAGGTGTTTTTAGACACTGAGTCAAGTCATACCACTTGCTTGTCAAAAGAAAAAAATATACAAGGTTTAATGGAGAGATCCTGATCAGATGTTGAAAGTGTTGGTGGACATTAGGGATCAACACACAAATTAATTTGCAGGCAATTTGTACGAAATTGTTGCACATTTCAGCAACGGCTCAAAGCAACAGACAGAGAAAAATAAGTACACCATTTGCTAATAAGAGCATTGGTTTTCTACAGTATGACCAGTAGGACAGAAGAAGCCAGTAACACTCACAGAAGACCAAAAACTTTTTTGCTATTTTTTTCACGGTAAATTCTATATTATTTGCTGCACAATATGAGATCTCTCAGCATTATGTCCCATCTTCATGGTGTTTAATAAGCTATTAATATGTATTGAAAATAATTTTTTCAGCTTTTTAGTAAAAGCAAAAGGTTCCAAATTGACATCTCTGCTTGACTACAGTTAGCAAAAAACACTGCCTTATTTATGAAAGCTTTTCATAACTATATTTGTTCCATCTGACTGCTTGGCCTGAATTTACAAGCCTTTACCGAACAATCCTGAATAATTGTACAGACAAAGTTATTAGCATCCTGGTGGAATCATCACATGTCTAATTAAAGCATATATTCATCAGCATGTGACATCCCATAAATCGTGAAAAAATACAGACAGCAGGGGTGGATTAGGTGAATTTAGAGGGGAATTCCCTGTTTAGAGGGGTGTCACCAAGCATTTTTCTCCCTACTAAAGTAATATATGATTTGATATATTTTGTAGTAATTGGTATTTTTGTATATTTTAAGTAAAGCCAATTTTTTCAATATAGATTCATTGTCATTTTCTGCACCACATAGGAGACCTTAGCATTCATGGCATTTAAAACCTATTAAGTCTGACTGTTAATAGTCTTTTCAGCTTTTTTAAAAAATATCCAAAGTATCATTTCTGTTTGACCACTTCTCAAAACCTCTGCCTTGTTTATGAAAGATATACAGTATATGTATATATATATATATATATATATATATATATATATATATATATATATATATATGTATATAGACATAATAGATGGCAGCACCAGTGTGACTTAAAATAGCTCTTTTTTTTAAATAAGTAAAATATAGCATTAATCACGTTCAACAAGCTGTTTGGATACAACTACAATTCAAATAGACACACAAGATTGTTCAGCCATAGACTCACAAATCCTAACAATGTTGCAGGTAATGTATATATATATTGTATATATATATTATATGGATAAGAATTATTCGGACGTTTGACCATTACACCAACAGGGACTGTTTTTGGAGTGTTTCTGTGGGAATTTGTGCCCATTCTGTAGAACATTTATGAGGTCAGACACTGATGTTGGACGAGAAGGCCTGGCTCGCAATCTTCGTTCTAATTCATCCCAAAAGGTGTTTGATGGGGTTGAGGTCAGGGGTCTGTGCGGGCCAGTCAAGTTCTTCCACACCAAAGTCATCAAACCATGTCTTTGTAGTCATTGCTTTGTGCACTGGGGCACAGTCATGTTGGAGTAGAAATGGGCCTTCCCCAAACTGTTGCCGCAAAGTTGGAAGCATAGCATTGTCTAAATTGACTTTGCATGCTGAAGCATTAAAATTGCCCTTCACTGGAGATAAGGGACCTAGCCCAAACCCTGAAAAACAGCCCCATACCATTAGAACTCCTCCACCAAATTTCACAGTTGGCATAATGCAGTCATGCAGGTACCATTCTCCCAGCATCCATCAGACCCAGACTCGCCCATCTGACTGCCAAATCGAGTGTGATTTGTCACTCCACAGAACACGTTTCCACTGCTCCACAGTCCGGTGTCAGTGTACTTTACACCACTACATCCGACGCTTGGCATAGGTCTTGGTGATGTCAGGCTTGTAATCAGCTGCTTGGCCATGGAAACCCATTCCATTGAGCTCCCACCGCACAGTTTTTATGCTTACATTAACGCCATAATACAAATAGCCAAGAGCCACAAAACACCAATCACCAATCTGAAGCCAGCATTCCAGAAGGACAGTCTTATCCAATGGGAATTTAACATGCAGCAGAGTCTAGAGTTCACAACGTTTGGAAGGACACTGGAGGGAGTTCACTGTATATATCATTGGAGTTATTCCTGCCTTTGTATAAACTGATACAATACCTTGCTTCTGCCTTCTAAATTATGTGTGATGGGCTGATATTATGTATTTTGTGTTAGGTGTGTTTTATGGTCTTATAGATTTTTATGAAGTGTTAGTTTTGATTTTCCTCATATTTACTGTAAAATCTACAGGAAAAAGATGCACCACAATACAGTCTATTTGCTTACTCATTTGCTTTATACTCCTATCAAGAGCTTTTATTTTAATAAACTTTTAGTAAGTTTTGTAGCTGCTTTGTTTATAAAATGTAGTATAGTACATTTCCTATTTCTCTATGGCCTAGGTATTTTACATGTTTTAGACCTTTCACTTTTCCTTTCCTCTGGACTTAGAGGAAATGTGACATATAGGAGCTGAAGATATATGTCTGGTGATTATACCAGAACTAGTTATTTCTCACTTGTAAGCTTACTTCTATTTTCAACAATTAGCTATTGTGCATTGATGTATTTAATACATTCATTCGTGTTGTCCTGAATTATATTTTGTAAGAAGTGTAAGAAGTGTAACAACTTTTTGAATTTTCTTGATGGATCCTCACCTCCAGCATTTGTGGGGCTTAGAAAAGGATTTTATCTAATTCTGTTGCATTATAGAAGTATTAAAAGGTAAATAGATACAGGTCCGGTCTTCTAATAACACTTGCGTGAGGGACATTTTTTGGTTAAAGGAATTTTTCTTAACTTAATTTGATTTGTAACAATCATGTATATATTTTGCTGCTGAACATATTGGTGGAGATGCCCTGGTTGATAGAAGTGTTGGCCCTATCTTTTTAATACATTCATTCTCATATCTTTAATTATATGCAATAACTAAATTTAATTGCCCTTTATTATAATTTGATAATTGTTTACAAAAATGAATCCCAGTGTGTGTGTGTTTTTGTGTGTATGTGTGTCTGTTAATAATTTTAACTCATAAATAAATGCTAATAATTGTCCGGTTATTATTATTATTATTATTATTATTATTTATCTATATAGAGTCATCTTGCACTGTACTTTTCCAAATAAACTCTATTGTACTATATACCACAAGGCAAACCAATTTTGGGTCATATGTATTGCTTATGCGTTTTTTCTGCAGAGATGTCACTGAAAATGGTGACGGAGCAATATATTACATCACAGAATGGGGTTCAACATACAAACTTAAGAATGGGTATACCAGCATAAGTTAAACTTGTAAATAAATCACTTCCTGGAGGAAAAGGCACCTAAGCTTTTGACCTATCCATTCTTATTAAATTTACAATAGACATAACCAGCACTAAATACCGGTGTCATTTTTCTTCAAATAGTAATAATTTGACATTGTCAACCCCTATGACCCATCCACTCACTTTTCCTTCCTCCCTATTTATATTGAAATATGAAACCAGTTTTTTCATTGTCTTAATTATATCTCATGCTGGTAAAATATAGAAATGTACAAAATGTACAAAAGTTAAAAAAATGCTACCCAGCAGAGGAAATTGCGTTTACTTATGTCATGTGTCTATTTTATGCTAATGTACTAATTATCGAGATTACTTCAAAAATAAATGCATCAGATAGCGGCTATGGTGCCACCAGCTCTGGTTGGCTAAGTATAGGGCTGATTGGAAAAGAATCGGGGGACCCCAGGCTGTATGTTCCTCCGACCATTCCATTTAGGTATTAAACCTGTCTGGATTTTTTCCCTTTCAGTATTTACAAGGTTAGGTATTTTCTCCTTATCGGTATTTTGATTGCCAGCATTTTTTTTAAACTTTTATTTATAACAGCAGGTAATATCAACAAAGATCATTTAATATGTTAAATATGATTGACAATATATTCAAGGAAGGAGCATTAACAGCATAAACAGGGTATACATAATATATGATGCTAAGATTAATTTGACTAAGTGTTGACTGCTTTATGTTCATGGCATAGTATTGTCATATATTGGAGAAATCTATAAAACCAAAATATAGACACCATGTAGAGATAAGGACACCAGAGATGTGAGAGACTGCTGTTTTTTTATTTTTTGGGTTTGAAGGGGAGAAAACGGGGGAAAATGGGAAATGGGAGCTAGTAATAGGAGGGCATGCCCCTCTCAGGGGACTGCCGCCCCCATATGAAACAAGAGGGTGGGAATGTCAAGTAAAGTATGAGGAGAGGTAGAAAGGTGGAAATAGTTACAGCGTTGTCTATAGTAAAAATGTAGAGCAACACTAGAAGGTGGGTAATATAGTCAAAGAATAGAGAGCGAGAGGTGAAGAAGAATATAGAGGAAAAACAAGAGGCTCAGAGAGTACCAGGCATGGTACTGCCATTATAGGAATACCAGAGGTCCCAGATTTATGAAAGGCAGAAACAGTGTCATGGAGGAGGCTCGTCACATATTCCATGGAGGTCATGTACCAGTTTCTATTTATAACAGCTGTTTGAGAGGGCTGTAAGGCTTTCTTCCAGTCACTGGCTATCTGAAGTTTAACTGCATTATAATTGTGACGGATAAGCTTATCAGGTGATTTGGGGACCAAATTTCCCAAATTTGGGAAATTTGGGAATTGATTGTCAGCATTTTTGTGTCAGTCATATTTCTGTTGGTATTTTCACCATCAGAAATGTGACTACCACCGGTATGGAGAACCTGGTAAGGACCTTTCCATGGATCATGCAGTCCTCCTCATCTCATGAACTCCTTAATCATCACATGGTCACCTGGCTTTAGATATTAACATTTGTCAATATCAGGTGGATGAGTAGAAAGCAGTGCATCATGGATATGCCTTGTTTGCACATTTGAGCCAAGTTCTTTATAGTCAAGTAATTTCCTGTAGGTAAGTCTGGCAACAGACCGATTGCAACATTAGGGAGTTTTCCAAGCGTTTCATAAGGAGAAATACGTTATGTTCTTCTTGGTATGGCACTCATGTTATGTAACACAAAGGGCAATGTTTCAGGTTGTGCTAAACTAGTCTCCATCATAAATTAGTCAATTAAGTCTTTATAGTCTGGTTATACCTTTCAACACATCCACTTGCTTTTGGATGGTATGGGGTGTACAATTGCAATTTTATGCCCATTTGGTCACTCATTAGTTTAAACACTTTGAGCATGAGTCATTAAGGCACATATCTGCTGATTTTGAGTGTATCGTATGCAAAATCAATCCTTGCATGCCCAAAACCGTACAATACACCGGAAAATGCAGCCCTATCCACTATCTCTTCATTTGCAAAGCACACTTACTACAGCCTATGACTTCAGGGAGTGAATGGGACAAGGAACGGGTGTTAACATGGTCAAGGAATCTTCTTCAAAAAAGGCTAATGGAATCGATTAAAGCAATAAGGACAGCATTTATTTAATGTTAGATTTAATATACAAAAAGTACAATGCTTACAGGTTATAGAAACAATTAATAAAATATGACATAACATAAGCAAACTATTAAAATAAAAGGGAGAAATATGCATAGTATAATCTTACATCTGAGCTGTGTGATCAATGCCAAGGGAAATTTGCCTGGAAGATGGAAAGCTTATCAATGTTGATTGATTTCCCAAAAGTCTGACAATTTCTTGTAAGTAGACTCATCTTTTAAAGACACTTTTTCACTTTTCCCCCCCTTGAGGGGCTGGTCTCCAGGGGAGGCAGGTGACATAATTTACATCCTCCCTGTTTAAAACCCAATGCTAAAATGTAACATATCTTTTCTGAAGAGTGTCACGACCCAATTTTATCATTAATAAATACAATTCAAATTTACAAATCTCTAGATACCAAACTCTAGATATCAAACAGAGATAGATCAAGTGTATTAGTTGAGCTGATACTTAGTTCCTCTTATTTCCTGCATAACAGACATTTTTATTCGATGTATGGGTTGCTCTTCATCATACCATTTATAAATATGTGGTTGCTTACTAATTATATTGATATTAAGTGGTATTTTGGAAATTAAATTATATTTGCCTATAAAAAATACAGCAAGCCATCATGTGGCCTCCTTGTGTAAGACCACTGCAGTAACAGCACATAATTCACAACAGGGGGGGCTTTGAAGCTGACAAAGGTGACAATGGTCTCTTGTAACACAGGCTGGTACTTCAGGCTTTACATTTTACAGCTTGAGTTTGGTCATTAACCCTGTGAGAGCAGGCTTTGCTTTGAAGTAATTGGCATTACACCCTAGCTTACAGAGAAACTCATATTCTAAAAGAATTCATTTAAAATACCATATTAACAATGCAGTAACTTATGATTATGCTTTATTCACCACAGTTATTCTTTTTGTTAATGCTTATAACTGTAATTCCTCCCTTTTCACTACACTAAGGTATGTCTTGCACCAGCTATAGGGCTAGTCTATAGGGCACCAGCTATAGGGCTAGTCCTGAGTCCTAGCTATGCTGGCATCTTATGCATGCTATAACAAGTGTCTGCAATCAGGAAAAATTGTGAACATGTATTTTATAGTAAGTAGAAATTAATATCATCCTATATGAAAGAAAAGAAAAGAAGAGCTAGTACTACTTGAAATTAGAGGCACTCCAAGGGCTAGATTTACTAAGCTGCGGGTTTGAAAAAGTGGGGATGTTGCCTATAGCAACCAATCAGATTCTAGCTTTCATTTATTTAGTACCTTCTACAAAATGAAAGCTAGAATCTGATTGGTTGCTATAGGCAACATCCCCACTTTTTCAAACCCGCAGCTTAGTAAATCTAGCCCCAAGAGTTTACCATTCAAAGCACTAAAATTAGTAAGAACTGACATTTTCAGGGACAAAACAAGGGGATAAGAAAAGAAAATGTTTCATTAATCATTCAGTATTATTAAATATAACTTTAAATTAAATCATTTAAAATGCAAGCGAAATATAAAATAAATAAAATTAGCATTAGGAGAGAGTGAAATAGGTAAAGGATCATATGTTTCGAGTTTTATTAAATTCAACAGTATCTGTTAAACCCTTTTCATGATTGTTATAAATTATCTTGTGTCACAAATTTGACATATTATTTACATTCCATCTGATTATTAGTCATTATTCATCAGTTGATATACCTAATATATTAATAAATAACTGTATAATACTATAACTAACTGTGGTTGGTAATGTCAGTCTTTCATTGGCAGCCCAAACCTTTATTCAGCAAACCTCTTGTTAATATTTTCAGCATACTGGCGTACATATAAATGTGATACTAAAAATTTGCATTCTGAGATCACATATATTAATCAAACTATGTATCTTCTATTTGGTTATATGACCATTTCCAAGGAATCATTAATTAGTCTTAAGTCATGCAAATTACAGATCAATGTTAATCCAACTACATTTACTCTTCATAACATAATTTCCACAAGGAATTTTGATCAGTGGTTATCCAAATAATAATTTGACTGGTGGGGGTTGATAGTCTAAAGGGATGCAGCACTGCGGAATTAGTGGCGCTATATAAATAAATGGTGATGATGATGATGATGATGATAATACCCATCGCACACACTGACAGCACAGCATTCATTTACCAAGCTGTCATATAAATTGAGACGGCTGTAACATGCGTAACTCTAGTGATAATTACAATGGGCCTGATTCATTAAGAAAAGTACTAATTCTTTTACATAAGTTTTCTCCTGGACAAAACCATATTACAATGCAAGGGGTGCATATTAGTTTATTGTTTTGCTCATGAGGAAAATACTGGCATTTTACTCCTAGATCAACTTTAAATTTCAGTGTACAAATAAGCTATCAAGTATTTGTGTGCTACATGAGAAAACAGCCAGTATGGTCCTTATGTGTAAAATAATAAATTAATTTAACCCCTTGCATTGCAAAATAGTTTTGTCCAGAAAAGTTCTTGTCTAACTTCCTTAATGAATCAAGCCCAATATCAGATTCTAGAATCAAATGCATTTGTCAGGCTATTGCTGTCAATCTTAGTGTCTTAGATATCTTTAATAGCAATTATCATTTGTAGCATAACTACACGTTGACACTTTTTCATACAGATATTTCTGACATTGGTTGGAAGTTTAAGAATAAGAGCCTGAGATAAACACCATTGTATAATGCATATTAGAACACATTTTTACAGTACAATTACGTCATCAGTGATTATCCACACTTGAACAGATTTTCAGCATTGAAACTTAGGGGTATACTTACTAAACTGCGGATTTGAAAAATTGGAGATGTTTTCTATAACAACCAATCAGCTGACCATGTGACAAAATATATATTAATATATAATATGTATATTATTATAATATATATAATATTTTTTTTTCTGTACGTTCTTTAGTGAGGTTATATTCTAAATAGGTATTGTAAGTATCGTGCAGTGTTTTGTCTAGTAGATCACAGTTAACCTACATCCGCAGACATCACCACACATAACTTGATATCTGCTCCTTGATTACCTCGGCCGAATGGATACTGGACTTACGGGAATTCTAAAACAAACATACATAGCGCTCAGTATGCGTGCCTTAATGTCTCAGGTCCTTTATCTGTAAAACGAGTACTTTGTCTTGAGGATATCACTTGTGGTAACACATACGAATTTCTGAGCTATCTACTTTATAGTTATGTTTGCTTTGGCTATGGCTACTGGACAAGTCTACAACCAAGCAGAAAATAAATTTACACTTACCAAAAAATATTGTAACTTTCTTAGCGCAGTGAGTTGAATAGAGTCGATCTGCATTACCTGAAAGGGTCCCTCTGTACCTGGGAGTTTGGCCTGTTCTGTAGAAACAGTGCATCCAGGAATTGCCTTTAAACAGGTTTAACAGCTAGCACAATATTTGGTGACTAGTGTAGAGAATCCTGGAGCAAACCAATTGTCCCTAATCAATTGAGCCATAGAAGTATTTGATAAGTGTTAACGTATGACTAAGTTGTGCCACAGAAGGGTAGAAACTTTTTGGTGCAACAGGCTTACCATTCTTACTGAACCACAAACCTGTGTGGATTTGTTCACATCCTTCTTGCTGCCAGCAAGCGATCTACTGTGAAGAACCTCTGCTCACCAGGGATTAGAGTGACAGTCATTATTTAATATTTTTGTACTTTTAACCTCTTTTTTGCTGCTGAATTTGCTGCTTTGTCAATAGGTGTATCATTTGATGTGAAAGAGTTTCTCATTTTAGTAAAGAAACGGAAATCATCGACTATGTCAAACACATATCTGGAGTCTGTATATATATATATTGACAATTTTCTCCTGAGTAAAAAGAAAATTTCAACAAATTATAAAAAATTATGATCAGTGGTCAAAGTGGAAATTTATAAATGGGGAAATGGAAATTTATAAGTGGGGGTATGCAAAATGTAATGGGAATGTATGTGTATTGCATGCCACTATAAACATATATTTTTAGGGTGGCATGTCAGATGTGTTTGATGTGTTTGCGAAGGCATTTGTTTCTGCATTAATAGATCATTTGTGAGAGGGATTTAATATTAGCTAATAGCCAGTTAGCGATGAGATCACTATTAATGTACGTTATCAGTTAAAAGTAATCTGCCAACCCTTTTTCCTCCTTATCTGAAGTCCCTTTCCGCTGTTGTTAATCTTCACAGGGAGTCACCAATTTGCAAGTATGCAGCTGCAGGGAGAGGTGTCAGCCTGTAATCGTGACACTTGAGTACACAGACATTTATAGTTCGAGTGCCAGTGGTTACTGTTAGAGTTGTTCACTGACCCCCGTGTTCTTGTTTTGGTTTTGGTTTTGGATCTGGATTAACTTTGTGTTTTGGTTTTGGCAAAACCGCCATTGCGTGTTTTGGTTTTGGTTATGGTTTGGGATCCCGAATTTTTCTAAAATCCCTTTTTTTTTTAAAATAAAATCACATATTTCTGCTTTTTTCCCCCTACATTATTATTAATCTCAAAAACTCTAATTTCAAGTCATTTGCAGTAAATTTTGAACACCTCACAGGTCACAATATTATTTTCATACACTTTCAAACAAAGACTGCAGCGACCTGGCTGGATGCTAAGCGACAGAACAATGACACAAACACACGGCAGTTCATAGCACATCTAGGACACATTGCCACACAGCAGTGGCAGAAAAGAAAAGTGGTGCAAGATGGAATTGTCCTTGGATCATGAAATCAGTTACGTTTCATTTGATCGCTCAACCCATTCCTTGGATAACTGTGGTAATTATACAGCTAATACATGGTGACAAGCGCTGACCCCTCCCCTCGGGATGCGTGCTTTTATCAGACCCAGACCAATCCAGGGTGCCAGACAATGCACTAAAAAAAGCCATTGTAATTCACAGCAAAAATCAAGTTCATCACTGAGCTTCAATTCACAAAAAAATATAATATAGTTATGTACCTTTGACATAAAGCACAGATCACAAGCAAAACAAACGTACAAACTTGCAATACTGACGAAACAGCAGCAAAGTGGAAGGTAATACATATACACGCCTATTTAGACATCCATCCTTAGATTACTTCCGCAAGAAAAGTTGTTCTTTGTTAATAAAACTGTTGTGTTTATACTGTTCAAAAAAATAAAAAATAATCCTCCACCATTCTTTGATTGTTGATAGTAGGATCAGATGGAGTTACATCAGAGGTGTCACTAATTCTGGTTAATTATTTTACAGTAGACAAGACCAGATGTCAAAATGTTGTGCTGAGTCATCTGCATCATCCCTGGGTCTCTTGGGAAAGCTAAGTTTGTTCCTAGCAGCAGTTGAGTGAGAAACTGAAGGAGGAGACGCCGTCCTGTCATTTAACACTTGAGCTTTCATCTTGCTCACCAGGAGCTCCTTTCATCTCTTCAGATCTGGATTGGTTGGAAGCAAAGTGAAGACATAGCTCTTAAACCTAGGGTAAAGCACAGTCGCCAAAATGTAGTGATACGATTTCAAGATTTTTATAACTCTTCGATCCTGGTGAATCAAATAAAGAACTTGAACTAGAAGTCCGTCATACTTAGCGTAATTGCTTTGTTTAATCTCCTCCTTCAGTTTCTCTAGCTGCTTTTCCAAAAGTCTAATTAAGGGAATCACTTGACTCAAGCTAGCAGTGTCTAAAGTCACTTCACAGGTGACTACTTCAAATGGATCCAGCATTTTGCACAACAAAGTATCCAGCAAATGGATCCAGCACTTTGCACAACACGGAAAGTATTCTCCACTGCGCTTGAGTAAAATACACCCCCCCCTCCTTTCCCAATGTCATGGCTTGTGGAGTAAGCATGGATGGCTTTTCACTGTTCCTCCATCCGCAGAAGCATATATATGGTGGAAATCCACCTTGTCTCCACTTCTTCAGTTGATGGCAGGGCAAATTAAATTGCTCTTGTAGCTGCTGCAATCTCCTACAAGCTGTTGCCAAATGCCATAAATGTCCAGATATTTTACAGGCCACAGACAGCATCTCCAGCATGTCCCTGTCATTTTATAAAAAGCTCTGCACCACCAAGTTTATTGTGTGAGCAAAATCAGGGAATGTAATGGAATTCACCCAGCTGTAATGCTCTCACAATATTTGAGGCATTATCAAATATGAAATATCGTGCGGAGAGTCCAAGCGGGATAAGCCATGTTGCAATGACATCCCTTAGTTTTTGTAACATATTGCAAGCTGTATGCCTCTAAGTGAATCCGGAGATACACAGAAGAGCCTGCCTCTGACAAATGTAACGTACAAGGGTACATACTGCTGTTGTTCCTGCTGGTGAAGGCGAGTCACCAACCCAGTGTGCTATCACAGTCATATACTCTTTAGTTTTCCCAGTTCCGCTTTCCACTTATTTGTGGTTAAGTGTAGAATAGTGGGTAGAATGGCATTTTGTAGCCCAATAATTACATTATAATGAACCTTCTTGTAGAGGTGAGGAATAACTTTTCTAGTAAAATGGTGTCGTGATGGAATTTGGTAACGGGGACACAAGACCTCAAGTAGCTGTCTAAAACCAGCTGCATTAATAGCGGATATTGGACGCAGATCTAATACTAGCATAGTCGCTATGGCATCTGTGATCCGCTTCGCGATTGGGTGACAGCTTTCATACTTGCTTCCTCCTACAAAGGATTGTTTACCAGTCAATTATTGTAAACTACTAGTAGTCTTCTTCTTCGTCTGCTTCTGGGATGAAGGTTCATCCCCAGCAGCAGCAGCAGCAGCAGCAGCAGCGGGACTAACGCTCAATAATTCTTCTGAGGAGTCCTGGATAGTGGATTAGTCATCTAGACTTAGCAAATTGGATGCAGGACTAACTTTGATCACTACTGAGAATATTGATAAGGACGATGTTGTGGGTGTAGATTGCAGGTGTCGGGATCTAGCTGAGAGAAGGGACCTAGGTTAAAAAGGACTGCTTGTTGTTATTTTTTTTTTAGCATAAGAATCCAATTTTCCCAACAGCTTGCCATGAACTCGCTTCAAATGGCGTGACATGAATGAGGTTCCTAGATGGTTAAGGTCCCTTCTTATCACATGCAAGAACTGTTACCACTGGTGCAGGACTTTCAAAAACAACATCATCCTCATCAACATCCTCATTAGTGTCCTCGTCACCTACACAATTATGCCCCTCATCCTGTTGCAATTTCAAAGTGGCATCCTCAATTTGTGTATCACCGGCTATACTTGGGCTGTTCATGCACACATCTGCAAAAATGCTGAAAGGGGCCTTCTTTATGGGTACACTATCAGAAAGTTCAGGATTACACATAGCACTCGTGGATAGATTCTCCTCAGGGATTTGTGTAATTTTTTAATCTGAACATAAATTTTCCTCTAATGCCTTACTGTTTTCTTCCAGCTTGGTTTTTACACGTAAAAGTATTTGGACACCAATTTTGGACTCTGAATGACAAGGTCTTGTTTGGTTATTATGACTGACCTTACAAGAAGATGCCTCATTGAAAGTTGCAGAACTAGCACACATAAACAAAGGTGAAGGCCTCATTCTTTCCATGCCACTGTGTGTGTAGAATGGCATGTTGGAAAAAAAAAATCTGCTGATAACTTTGTCTGGATTACAGGTCTTTTTTTCTTCACCAACGTAAAAGGTATTTTTTTACATTTTTGTTACCCTGACTTCAAAACACTATGCACTTTAACATAGGCTTCAGCAGGTGACGTAGAGGGATTACTATCATCATCATGACTGGTGCCAGCAGCTGCTTGGTGCTCCTGGTCTTCTGTATACATCTGTGAATCCATTTTAATACCACAGTACAATGTGACTGCAAAAATGTTATTGTACATTTAAATTTAAACTTTTTGAAGCACAAGCAACACAAGGATAACCACAATTCAGCCATGATAAATTGTGAGGTTTCCTTCTTAAAAGATATTGGTTCATGAGCTGGCTTATATAAAATAAAAAAAAACTCTTAACCCATGCCCATCCCCCAGCCCCTCAAAAAAACTTACTGTCACTTCACTTGCCTGAATTCTCTTCACAGGTGCCTAATTCACCATCTGCGCAGGAAGAGGGAGCAGTGTGACAGTTGATAGGTCACACTGTTGCGCCGTTAGAGCCCTGCCCGATCCCTCCCCCTATTATGCCTCTTTCACACTCTCACTGAAAACCAAGTACCAGCTGCAACTAGCATCCCCACTCACCGCTGGAAAACCCCTGCTACTCCACCACTCACCCCCTTCGACCCACAACGTGCCATAATCACACACCTGGATTCTGCTGGAGAAAGATTAGGAGCAAGCAACATACTTGCTTGCAGATTCTTGAGCATATTGAGCTCAAAAACGAGTTTTGAAAAGTGTCGGTATTACATATCGTCACATACCGGCACACTTTAAACACTGATCATGAGCTATACTCTCAACTTCCATTCTATGGGAGTTTAAACTCTCATCTTTCTAATGAAGGGGAAAAAGTGTAGTAGGTATAAGCACTGCACTTCTTGGCAAAATAATGTTGAAATGAACCAGCAATCTGAGTTTCAATTTTGCAAGCCTGGCAGACGATATATGTGGTGCCTGTTTACAAGTCATCAGTGCTTAATCCTGCTAAATTTCTGCCCCTCCCTTAGAATGATGATAGTTTATACTCCCAGAGGCTGGATTTTGATCACTCTGATCTCTGCTCTGATAAATGCTCTGTGCTGTCTGGTGAGTCGCATGATTTTGATATATATGTTTTTGTGTATTGATTTGATAAAAAATAGGAGAAGGTTTATTTGCCATCCTAATTGCACTTTTTGGGCTTCAAGTTATGTAACTACACAGATATTTGTATTTGTACTTTCTGGTTATGTGCTACAGGACCCAGACAGAAGGTTGTGCTGTGACATCTGTCAGTAATGAGCTAAAAACAAGCATTGTTGGAACTTACCAGAAGGATCAGTTGCTAGACATATCTATAGCAAGCATAGTTTAATTGCTGCTAAAGTACCTTAATCTCTGGCATGAGCAGTACTCTGACAAATGAATCTTTCCAATAACTGGTACCTTTTGATGTTGAAATTTTGGTCAATTTGAAAAATGTTTTACGTAAAAAGATTGATGAAAGTACGACTTATAGTCTGTGGGTTGTAGAGAGTAAACAAGTGAAGCAGCAGCTACACAGAATAATGTGCAGGCAGCTGCTGCAATGTCTGTACAGGGGGGCAGGGATAGCGAAGAACAAAATATACAAATGAGCAGTTGTCAGCTAAGCAGGGTGTGTAAGGCTGGGTACACACTACAAAAACTTCTTCTTCCCTATATATACATATATATATTTATAAAAAAAAATAAAAAAATATTATATATATGGGCCCTGCAGCCCAGGGGGGCCCGTCGGAAGCAGCAGAAAAAAAAAAAAAACTTGGAAAAAAAAAGACAATACTTACCTTGCAGTCAGCTCGCGATCCAGCTCCCTCCCTGCTCTCCTCCTCCGTCGCGCTCCACAATGGATGTTGGGTGGGCGTAATGATGTCACGCCCGACATGCACTGCAGCGCCGTACGGAGGAGGAGACCAGGGAGGGAGCCGAATCACCAGCTGACTGCAAGGTAAGTATTGTCTTTTTTCTTTCCAGGGTTTTTTTTTTTGCTGCCTCCAACGGGCCCCCCTGGGCTGCAGGGCCCCCGGGCACCTGCCCATTGTGCCCAATGGGAAAGACGGCCCTGAGTGCAGGTCCTGGAAGGCAGCTGCCGAAGAGCGGGCAGGAGACAGAAGTTGAGAAGGTAAGTAAACAAAATGGGGGGGATGTGGAGAAGAGATAAGGTGCCACACAAAAAACGGGGGGAGGGGAGAAGAGAAGAGGTGCCACACAAAATACAGGGGGGAGGGAAGAGAAGAGAAAAGGTGCCACACAAAAAATGGGGGGGGTGGGGGTTAGAGAAAAGAAAAAGTGCCACACAAAAAATGGGGGAGCGGGGGGGGGAGAAGAGAGAAGGTGCCACACAATAACAGGGGGGGAGAAGAGAAAAGGTGCCACACAATAACAGGGGGGGGGAGAGAATAGGTACCACACAAGAGCAGGGGGGGAGAAGAGAAAAGGTGCCACACAATAACAGGGGGGGAGCTAAAAGGTGCCACACAAAAAATGGGGGGGGGGAGAAAAGGTGTCACACAAAAAATGGGATAATATGATCCAGCTTTGGTTAGCAGGATGGAGCGGGTAGCTGCTCCAAGTCTCTGGATGGGACACAGCCTGCAGAGCAAGCCGAGGAGCTCTAAATCTCACAAGATTTGGTAATCTTGTGAGACTAAGAGCTTCCCTGCTCACTCTACAGGAAGTTCCCACCCTGATGAATGTCAGCAGCACCAGAAGCATAGATAAGTACAGTGGGCTAGGGGTGTCATAATGTGCCTCGGGGGATGGCGTGATAAATGTAATGTTTTATTTTAATGTATGTATCATTGCCCCATGTTGGCCACACCCACAACACAATGTGGTCACGCCTTTTTCGGTTCCGCCGTGCAAGCCCACCTCGGTTTCTTTCCTGATGGAACTGAGGTGGGCCTGTGGAATGTAAATGCCAGGGCTGATTTTTAGTCCCAGTCCGGCCCTGGTTTACACACAACATAAGATTTACCTTCTATCTGTGCTCTTCATCTGGTCCATTACTCTCAAAGCTAACTGACTGCATCATCATCATCATCATGACTTATTTATATAGCGCCACTAATTCCGCAGTGCTGTACAGAGAACTCACTCACATCAGTCCATGCCCGATTGGAGCTTACAGTCTAAATTCCCTAGCATACATTCACACACACAAAAAGAGATAGAGAGAGAGAGAGAAAGAGAGAGAGAGAGAGACTAGGGTTAATTTGATAGCAGCCAATTAACCTACTAGTTTATTTTTGGAGTGTGGGAGGAAACTGGAACACTCGGAGGAAACCCAAGCAAACATGGGGAGAAGACACAAACTCCGCACAGATAAGGCTGTGGTTGGGAATAAAACTCATGACTCCAGTGCTGTGGGGCAGAAGCGCTAACCACTAAGCCACAATTCTGCCCCAACACAGAGTATAGTATGAAATTTTAAAACTTGACCAATCAGAGGCTAGTAAACATATAAACTGCACATAGTGAATGCCTCTTGCCTCTACACATCACCTTTAAACTTAACTTTAATGATCTAAGTAAATAAAGACACGGACACTTTCTTGAGGTAGCAAAATAATAGGTCACAGTTTATTTTTCGCTCAACTGGAAAATAGGTGGCGAGGAAAGCCCACTATGGGACAGCTAATGACTGAATCATACTGTGAATGGCCAACGGGCCCCGAATCCACTTAACAAAGTATTTAATCCCTTACTGTATGGCCGGTGCTAAATCTGGCGTCAGAGTGACTACACCCCCTCTAGACTCACAATAACCTGCCCTCACTAAGCAGATTAAGGGGTCCTTCTCACTAAAGGACCAAGAACCACCTTTACCTTGAAGGGGGCAATGACCTGCGTCCAATCTGCGATAGTGCCGTATGTATCAGAGGCTGATCGCAGTGCTTTCCTACCAAACTGTGCACAGTGGCTTAGTGGTTACCACTTCTGCCTCACAGCACTGAGGTCATGAGTTTGATTCCCAAACATGGCCTTATCTGTGTGGAATTTGCATATGATCCCCATGTTTGCGTGGGTTTCCTCCAGGTGCTCCGGTTTCCTCCCACACTCCAAAAACATACTGGTAGGTTCATTGGCTGCAAAAGGACTGATGTGAATGAGTTCTCTGTGCAGTGCTGCAGAATTAGTGGCGCTATATAAATAAATAGATGATGATGATGATGAAGACGCTCTGTTACAAAGGCAAAAAGAAAGGAAGAAATTAGCTCTTATTAATAAAAGTAAACAGAGTGGGCACGGGGGTTTCTGTGAAATAGAAGAGGCAATGCTTTATGCAGCCAAGTATATATCTATGATATAGGCTCACCAACTTGACAGCCTTTGGCTGACCGGGGTGAGGAATGTTAACCCATTCAGGTGCTGTAGGGTAGCTGAAAAACACACTTGTCATTTTAAGTGTGTTCATTTTCTGAACTCTCTTATAATTTGTGCAGAATACGGCAGAAATGTAACTACTTAATACCACTTTGAAGACTGTTATGCTGCTGATGTTAATGTACCAATCTGTGAATGGAATCTACAGCATATTCTTACACAGCAGTGAGTTACAAACTACCATCACACAGAGCTGATGACACTGAGGAATGGAAGGGGAGTGAGCCAGTCACATTCCTGCCCTGGTGGGAGGTTACACAGCTATCTATCTATTTGAACACCTGTCTTACATTAACTGGCACATTCCCAGACGTAATGAAATCAATAGGTCGGGAATGCATTGCTAACTCATCTGTGGCCTTATAGGGTTACGTTTTGTTGCTGTTCTGTCCATCAGCTCATTCTCTAGAGAGTGCCAATCATCTGCTAAAGACTTAAAAATGCTGCGACGGTAAATACAATCTATTCAAGTACTACTAGTGAAATAATATTGAATATTGCTTACACAATCTTCTCACATAATTATACAACATTGTGTATTTAATAAAAAGACACTTTCAGCGCTATTGGTATCTCATCGTACAGAGAAAAGTCTTCTTTAATAACAGAGTATCTCTTCGATCTTATAGTGGTATATAACACACTCTTTCTACAGACTTTGGGGCACATTTATCAATATTCACATAAAGTGAAAAGTAGTTTTCAATCCTTATCGCAATGATAAGGATTGAACTATTTCTCACATTTATGTACAGCCCTGCACAGAAACAGCAGTTCCGAAAAACTGCTGTTTCTGCGATGTAAAAAATCATACTTACCCCCCTCTTCGGAAGCACTGCCTCCAGGTCTTCTCCTCGTTCTTTTCATTCTTCAATTGCGCATGTCCAGTTCCAAGAACTGCACATGCGCACACAGATCCCCTCTCTGTCTCTGCAACAATAGTTGCGGAGAGAGCGCACTGAGTGACAGGGAGTGATCATGTGATCCCTCCACACATGCGCTGTCCAGCTCTGCTCTTTGGAGCAGAGCTGACAGCATTAGATTTCTTCCATTCCTTCAGCTTCAGCTGGCGTACATTAACATGAAAATGTACATTAACATGAAAATGTTTTTTCGGGACTTGTTAGATTGCGGCCAGGAGCAGTCACCATTCTGCTGAATGGTGACTACTCCCAAAAACGAAGAGGAGTGCAAAGCAGCAGATATCCATGATATCTGTTGCGATGCACCCTTAATAAATTTGCGGAGGACAGGAGGCACCTTAATGACCCGTTAAAAGCACTATCGTGCTTTCTTAAATATGCCCCTTTATGTCTGAAATTCCCACGTTGTTCACAGTACCATAACAAACTCAAAACCAAAAGCAAGAGAGCTTCACATCTTCAGAGCATTCAGTCCTCACACTAGGAGATAGACTTACAATGTAAACCTGCCAAAGATCACGTAGCGGGTACTTGTGAAGAAAGTTCAAGTATTCTCACTCCCCCTCTTGTGTATAGAACTAGGGCGAGGGATATGGTTAAGTACAGGTCTTCATGTTCTGCAGGACTGTTTCTGCAGAACATGAAGAACATGTTTTCTACATTTCAGACCAATTAATTGGCTTTAATGTAACGTTTTTATTTATAAAAAATTTTGATATTCACTCTTTGCACATTACTTACCTTAGGGTGTAGTACGATCTTAGTACCCTGTGATTATTGATTTTTATATTATGTGTCTGTGGACGGATTATCTATCCAATCATATTGAGTTATAAGGCTCAGCTCTTATCAATGGCCAGAATGTCTGTCACGTTTCCAAGGTTTCCGTTGCCATAAACGTCTCTAGGGCTGACGTCATAGTAGGCGTGGCTTCACGTTTTAAAAAGCAAGTAGGAAGACTGGCTCGGTTTGCCCTTAATCAAACTCATTGGCGAAACGCGCGTCAGCATTTCTGTGCACCCTGTTCTGACCAGTGCTAATCTCTGTCCATAAGTTTATTTATGTAATACGAATTTTGTGTATAAGCAGCCATTTTACTGTGGTCCAGATATCTGTATCTCCAAATCTGGGAGTATATGCTCCAGGCATTATATTGCAGGCGTTAACGTTTAACCATTATGAGCTCTATTCCTAAATTGTCCGACTATCAGTAACATGTGTATATGACACCCATGCCAGTAATATCGGGCTCAAATCTGTGAGGTATCAGCTTATTATATCTGAACCTATTATAAACATCAGGGTGACCTAGTCTGGGAAAGTCTGATCTTTAAGACTATATTATATAGTATACTCATACTAGGAATAGAAGGTTATAGTATCTCTTTATGAATGAAGGTTACTCTCTAGAATGTCATATAAGCTGCCTTGAATCATAGCAGTTTATACCACATTACTCAATAGTAACAAATAGGGGGCATTATACATTATTAGATATGGACAGAATTAACTAGCATTTGAGAAGTTTAATACACAATAAAATAAAATGAATATTTAGATATTTACAAACATTTATATCGACAGTGGCACAGTCTAGCAATTAGTTGCTATTTTTAACAGTATTCAATTAACTGGTTCAATTTCTCTACTTGTGTTTTTTTTATTTCGCTAATTATATTGATATTGAATAAAGATTTAAACTTTTAATTGAATTACTTATATGTTCTAGCCCCATGAGTGCCCCACCACACATATTCTTCTTCTCCTTTTAGTGTTATGCATTGCGTATTTACCTGGTGTGGTGGCAGATAAACCAAGATAGTGATTTAATTTGATTTATTTGATATTATTTGCATCAGTCTTCAGTACATGGCTTTACTGCTATTGTCATGGATCACTCTATTGAACATGAGCATCCCAGTGCTAGTATACACAACAAAAAGACAGTTATCAGCGCTTATCCTTTACACTGCATATCTGTGTGTGTCTAGCAAAATGAAAACATGAGGTATTAGTTCATATTTTGATCAAAACATTTAAGCCTGCATCCCAGCATCAAATGGCTTAAATGTTTTGATCAAAATATGAACTAAAACCTCGGGGTAAATATATTAATCTCCGGATTCTTAAACGCCTGCGAGTTCGGCGTTTTCAGCGCTTAAATTTAAAGCGGCGCTGCCTTGTAAAGGGAAACTACCCTTTACAAGGCAGCGCTGCTTTAAATTTAAGCGCTGAAGACGCCGAACTTGCGGGAGTTCAAGAATCCGGAGATTAATACATTTACCCCCTCATGTTTTCATTTTGCTAGACGCACACAGATATGCAGTGTAAAGGATAAGCGCTGACAACTGTCTTTTTGTTTTGTATACATATATGGACATTTACCGTATTTCCCCATGTATAAGATGCACCCATGTATAAGACGCACCTTAATTTTGGGGCCAAAAATGAAAAAAAAGATGTAAAAAAAAGAATCTGGGACAAGCTGTGTGAAACAGCCAGCGGAGACATGCTGTGTGAAACAGCCAGCGGAGACATGCTGTGTGAAGCAGCCAGCGGAGACATGCTGTGTGAAGCAGCCAGCGGGGACAAGCTGTGTGAAACAGCCAGCGGGGACATGCTGTGTGAAACAGCCAGCGGAGACATGCTGTTTGAAGCAGCCAGCGGAGACATGCTGTGTGAAGCAGCCAGCGGAGACATGCTGTGTGAAGCAGCCAGCGGAGACATGCTGTGTGAAGCAGCCAGCGGGGACAAGCTGTGTGAAGCATCCAGCGGAGACATGCTGTGTGAAGCAGCCAGCGGGGACAAGCTGTGTGAAGCAGCCAGCGGGGACACGCTGTTCCAATTAGCAGGGACTCCTCTCTCACACCAGGTGCCGATTTCTTCATTAAGGTAAGTAGCGCTTGCAGTGTATAAGACGCACCTTTTTTTAGACCCAAAATTTGGGGGGAAAAGGTGCGTCTTATACTTGGGCAAATATGGTATATTGCCATGCAGCTGGTACCATATACAATATGGGATATACTGAGCGTGGGCTTTTTGCCAAGCAGCTGGTACCATATATCATGTGGGATATACCGAACCCGGGATTGTTTTTTTTATCCCAGTACTAGTACTCGGAGATGTAACACTTTTACTAGTAAGGGAGAAAGTCTCAGAACATGCATTATAAAAACCATCGCACGATTCCAATCAAATTGGGGTGAATGAAGCTTGAGCCAAGGTAATCCTAGAATGACTGCATTAACAGAATGAGGGAGAACTAGGAACTCGATGACTTCAGAGTGTAGCACCCCTACCGTCAGCCGAATATGAGAGCAGATATGGGAAACCGACCCGTTAGAGATCCGATTCCCATCCACCGCGGTGAGAAATAATGGCTGAGGCAATTTTAGTGTAGATATTTGGAGCAGAGCCGGAATCCACAAAGGCTAAGGTCTGAAAGGGGCCGACAGGAGTATCCAAGCAGATGGGCATGAGACAATCAGTGCCAGAAGCAGAGTAGGGAGAAGTAACCCCAACTCCTAAGTCGGCCTCCCTGACACCGACTAGGAGGGAGCGTTTCCCGGTCTTTTGGTGCAAGAAGATATAATATGACCAGGATCCCCGCAGTATAAACAAAGATTTTGCTTAAAACGTCGCTGACGTTCCTTAGGGGAGAGCCGGGACTGGACGATTTGCATTGGTTCCTCCAAAGGTGCCGGGTTCTAGAGCAGAGGAGCAAGGCGAGTAGAAGTCCGTCTGGTGGCGGAACGTTCCTGGGTACGCTCCCGAAAGCGTAGATCTATGCGATTGCAAAGAGAAATCAGGGAATCCAGATCCGTAGGAAGTTCTCGTGAGGTTAACTAATCTTTGACTCGATCTGCCAGTCCTTGCCAAAATGTTGCCACCAAAGCTTCATTGTTCCATCTGAGCTCGGAGGACAGGGTGCGGAACTGAATTGCGTACTGGACCGACTGCCAGAGATCCCTGGCGGAGGTTTAAGAGACTGGAGGCAGCAGAAGAAAGGTGACGGGGCTCATCAAACCCTTTTCGGAAGGCCTCGATAAAGGAACAGGCATTAGACAACATAGGGTCATTCCGTTCCCACAGGGGGGAGGCCCAGGCTAGAGCTTGTCCGGACAATTGGGATATAATGAAGGCCATCTTTATGCATTCCGAGGTAATGGATGCTGGATTACACTCAAAGTGGATAAGACACTGATTTAGGAATCCTCTGCATCTCTTGGGCTCCCCATCAAACTTATCCGGCAGGAAAAGTTTTAATGAAGCGGAGGACGCCACAACAGGAGAAGATGAGGTTGCTGCGGCAACCGAAGTCGTCACGGCAATGGCCTGAGCAGATGTCACTGACGCCTGAAGGGACTCAAGGCGCGCTGCGACTCCTTGAATACATTGAAGCAACTGCGCCTGCTCGGACTCCTGTTTTTCAACTCTGTGAGCCAGGTGGAGTAGAAGATCTCCAGCAGATGGTTCGCTAGGTGTTTCGGTTGACATGGCCAGAGCAAGCTGTCACGAAGGTGGTATCAGCACCTGCAAGTATTGGCACAACTACACAAGGAGGCGCGGAGTCTAACACACCGCCGGTTTTCACCAGGGACCCCCACAAGGAGGTTTGGACTTCACGGCGAACAACGTGTAGGTCGCGGCCCTCCCAGGTAGTTACTTGCGAGATGGCGGAGATATTCGTGGTCGTACAGGCTGGAGTCAGGAACCAGGCGGGCAGATAAGGTACTGAATCAGGAAGCGAAGAACAGTCAACAGGCTGAGGTCAAACCGGAGAATACAATACTGGACTGAAGGGAGATACAAGAGCGAGGTCAGAGAGAGCTGGGTAGGTAACTAGTTGCTCTAGCACCCTAGTGGTGTCAGAGCAGGCTATTTATAGGAAGTGGCCATCCCTCATTGGTGGGCAGTGGTTCAGCGGTCAGACGTGCTGACCGCCGACAGGAAGCTCAACAACGCGTCCCATTGCTATGGCGACGGGCGTGCGTGCGCACCATGCCGCTGGAAGAAGCGTCTCCGTTGCTTAGCAACGGGGCGCTCAGAAGGAAGCAGACGTCCCTCCCTGCTTAGCGAAGAGGCGCGGGGACGGCGTCTGATACTGCCCATAGATGAGGACTTTTCTGCCGGGCCCCCCCATTCTGGACTATGATTCCGATGAATTCAGACATTGGTGGTAATTTGGGCTTCTGGAATCCACCTTTAAGGGAGGGGGTACTGTAATGATCTGCTTACAGCTTGCTGCTTGTATTGGCAGCTCCTGTCTCCTGGAGTTTTGGACTATATTATTGTATTTCATTTTATGTGTTAGCAGCAGTACCTCTGATAACCAGAGTTGCTGCAAATGTGCCTGCTTTTGTGTTTTAGGAGTTAACCTTTCTGTTCACTCATTATCCCATGCACCTGGGTGTGTTCCATTTAAACCTGTCTCTCCCAGCAGTCATTGCTGGTTATTGTTGTCATATCCTGATGATATACTCTGTGGTCACTTCCTACTGGATTCATGCTGCCTGGAATCTTTCCTCACCTTCCATTTACCTGCAACTGCTCTACATCCCGTAATTTCTGCAATTTCATTATTTGATTACCTGTTCATACTCTCCAGCAATAAACATTGTTGTTTTTTTCACCTTATCCATGGCTCCTTAGCTGTATTTCTACATTGATCTGTGACACCTCCCCCCTTATGAAGTTTTTCATCTGGTCTGATTATATTGCTACCCATTCAGCTGTAAACTTGTCACCTAAGTCTCAATAGATCCTCTCTCTGTTCAACTTTGACTCATTAAACGTGGTCCCCCAGTATGCCCCTTCAACTTCTCTGCTAGTGCACCCTCTAGTGAAGTATTCCACCTCCCCCTTCCCCTTCTTTCCTTGCCTCTTCCCTATAGGTTGTGATCCCCCCTGTTATGTATTTTTGGTTTGATGTATACTTGTTTTTTAAATCTGATGTTTATATCTGTCATCTAAATTGCGATTGTATGTTACTTGTTTTTGTTATCTCTGAAAAATTCAATAAAAATCCTTTGTTAAAAAAATAAAATGACATAATTTAAGCCTTAAGGGAAACTATAATAATGATAATAATAATAATAATAATAATAATAATAATAGTTCTGATGATTTAGAAAAATGCCAGCATCCCATACCTCACCCATAGAGGCAAAGAAAGACTCAGACCATGGCCATTTTTTTCCAATAATACTGATCCTACTACTGCTTATACTAGCATACCCATTTGGACCAACATACAAAGAACTTGCAGCCAGTTTGTGCAAAATCATTGTATGTTTGAGCAAAGGCCCAAAGCAACAGCCAAAGAAAGTAATTACACACCTCTTTATAATATGAACATTGTTTTTTCTACAGTATGACCTGTAGTACTGAAGAAGCAGGCAATAAACACAGAATACCAAAAAGTCACTGGTATTTTTTGTATTTTTTATTTAATGCAACGTTTTAAATGGATAGATAATTCTATGTTACTTTGTGCACCACAAGAGAACCCTCAGTATTCGTTCCCATCTTTATGTTATTTAATAAGCTATTAACACTGATTTTGAATAATCGGTTCATCTTTTTAGTAAAAAAAAAAAGGTTCCAAATTACAATCTCTGCTTGACTACTGTTAAAAAAAACCCTGCCTTATTTATGAAAGCTATATGAACATTTCATAAACATATATATGCCCTCTACTGGTTGCAAGGGGTGTATTTACTAAATTATCCTGAATTATTATACTGGTAACTACATTGACATCCTGGTAGAAACATCATGGGTGTGATTCATCTTCAGACGTACGTCCATTTGTGTGCCATATCTTGCATAAAATAGCTCTGCACATGTGTTAGAATGGTACTTATGCCAATGAATACAATTGCATGCAATTCTGTGGTCGAAGTTGGGGAGTATACGGTGGTATACCATACTGCCACTTCTCCTACTGCCTTTATTGTAAAACGATTAAATACCATTCACTTGCATTTTCCATACCGACACTTCTAATTTTCCACTTCAATCACTCATGTAATTCATGTCCAAACGCAAATGACACTTACGACTCACCTGTGACTTCAAGGGAAGAACCGGGAGGGAATGGGCAGACTAACCCAGGCATAGTAAGGAAGTTTCCATGCAGATGCAACCAATTTAAGTCCTGGCATAGTCAGAATTATGCTTCTTTTCAGATGTACCCACTCCAGGGCAGGTGTAACTGACGGATTATAGTGATGACCAAACATAGCATTGCCTCTCACAGTCTAAGGGGATGAATGAAAATTCCACTGCATGCCTGACACCACTCATCTCATTAAACAACACTGTGTAAGATCATGGCAGCTGGACACCATTGTGACATTTTGTTTCTAAAACACAAACTGCTAACTGCATACTGAAAAATGGAAGGTGGAACTTTCACACATGCATCAAAAGAAAATGAACACAGAACCTTAAAATAATTATATTAACGTGGAAGAAGCTGTAGTAGATGTAAGTATTTTTGGTCAATAATGTGTGTTTTAAAAGGGGACACAAAAATGAATAAGGTAATGTATTTAATTTTTTTTCTCCTCACATATAGCCTATCGTTGCACAATCAAAAATTCAGTCAACCACTCAAAAATCAACAACTGGTACAGCGTCGTCGGTCAAGGGAGTATGTCTTCAGGCCATGTGTCAGCCTCTTTGGGATGTGAATTGCTGAGGTGGTTCATCGTTATCGGCTTCCACCTCATGTCACCATGGACACTCTAAGTAATGTGCAGAGTGCCCTAGAACCTCTGCGCAACATTCCTACAGCAGTACCATTGCTGACCAAACTCTTGGCAGAGTTACACTTCTGTGCAATTGAGTCATTCCAGTCCACAGTGGGTGTTGCAGCAGGATTGTCCCAGCCCACCTTTAGTTGTGTGCTGAAGGTGGTGCTGCGGGCGTTCCTGCTGTGCATCCATATATCTGACACTCAATGAGAAGTCCCTTGTGCCCATAAAGCGGCAGTTTTTCACCAGTCTTTACACATATAGCCCTGGTCCCATTGAGTGGAAATGCATCTATGTTTTCAAATCATTTCCACTCAATGAATTTTCAGGCTATAAGTGATGCATCTCTCCAGAATTGATGCTTGGTTGCTATATGGCCCGGGAGCACCCATGATTCATTTGTCTTCAGGCAATCAGACATGTGGTGGAGGTTAGCCCAGAGGCAAGGAAGCATAAGGCCAAATGGAAACTAGTGGCTACTTTTGTACTTTTTTCATTCAAATGATTATTGTTAGACCTTTTTTCTCTAACTTGATTTGAATGCATTGTACTAATATAAGGTTTGTTTAGCACCCTTGAATACTAACAAAAAATGTAAAAGAAGCCAGGAAACCAATTGATTTCAAAACAGTCATTTAGTGGTAATAAACAGGGCACCACGCTGTTATTTGTTTATTATTTGTTTATACTGTTACTTAACAAACAATTGTCCCCTTAAGGCCCAATTACTCTGAAATAATCCTTTCTAGTATAGCGCCTTAGTTATGGGGAATTCCCCATGACTAAGCCTGATACGGCGAAACGTACGTTGGGTCACATGTGACGCGTGACGTCACATACCCGGAAGTGTGAAGCCGGTTAGCGGAGTTATCCGCGACTGTGTCACATTCTTTGAAATCTGCAGTTCTTTTAGATATCTCGCCTTATTTTAAGGCGCTATACTAGAAAGGATTATCTCAGAGTAATTAGGCCTTAAGGGGACAATTGTTTGTTAAGTACCAGTATAAACAAATAACAGGGTGGTGCCCTAAAGGAGACTCTCCTGCTGCCAATAATTATCATTAGCCAGACCACATAACTAGCACTGTTATAAGTGAGACTATCCAGTGCTAAGTAGTGGGGAAATCTGACAATAATAGATACGATTTTGAGGAGATTCCTCTGTGGCACTAATAATTTTATTACTGATCCTTATGCACTATGCTAATGCTCAAAGGAGTTGAGGGTACTATAACAACAATTGTTAAACTACAAGATAATATAATATATGTTATATTAATAGATTTTATATCTAAAGAACAACTTTTCTTATATTGGTACTTCAATGGCCACAGAAATCTGAACTTGGATAACGCATATCATCATAGGAACTGCCTTTATTTTTCTTGAGAGTGGACACAGTGTAACAACACATGAGAGCTGACACAGAGTATCTATAAATGTGTGGCATGAATAAACTTTAGCTATTTTGAATTAAAAGATACAGTGTCCATACTAATGGGTATTTTTCCCATTTAATAAGTATACCAAGTGTTACAATTAACTGATTACCGACTTCCCGAGAGGGTTCTTTTAATTTTCTTTCACTTGCTCCTCATTCTTTATCACTCTCTCTATTTTAATAATTTGCCGACCTTAGTGATACTGTCACACGCCGCACTCCCGCTGTCCGGCATGGGAGCCGGCGTGTGTAACCTTTGTCTCTGCTGCTCCCCCCGCCTGATATCTATTCCCCGCCTCACTTACCTGGTTCCACGCTGCAGCTCTCCTCCAGCACTGTCTCTCTGCTTCCTGGATCGGCAATCACTGTTCTGCGCATGCGCAGAACGTCCTAACCCTTTTCTCTGCTTTTATTGCCCTCTATTGGCTCTCTAATTTGAACTACACTATTTAATGCCTTCCTGACCTGAAATCTGTGTTGGTTCTTTCAGTTAGTCTCTGACACCCGTACTGAATACAGCTCCTGTGTCGTCTCAAGATTCCGGGGATTCCTACTCAGCCTTTCCGAGTTCCTGCAACTCCGGGCTCCTACGCCACAGTATATTCCGCTATTCCCTCCTGAAGCTTATTTCGCATCATTATCGCTACCATCTCCAGTGGCAACGCGGCAGGCTATCCAGCAGATCCGCTCCTAGCAAAATCCCTTGGCTCATCTTCTCACCAGTTGCCGGTAGCATACTACCTACATCTGTCTACGCTCTCTCTCTCTCGTGGTGCGCTGGGAACTTCCTAGGGGGCCGCGACCTGCAAGTGGAAGCCGCGAAGTCCATATTCCCTTGCGGGAATCACTGGTGAACACCTTTCGCTTGTTAGACTCCGCGCCCCTAGCTGAAGTCACGTCAATTCAAGTGAACCACCAGGATCCAGTTGTCCCTCGTTGGAACCGTGACATTAAGAACCAGCCATGTCTGATACTGACAGAGAACATTCCGCCAAGGACATGCTTCAACACTTGGTTGGAAGGGTGGAGCATCAAGATGCCATTCAGATGCAATTACTACAGTGTATACAAACGCTGACAACCCGCCTGGATGCACTACAGGTGGCTCCGCCTCCCCCGGTTGTTCAACCTCAACCACCAGCCGCCGAGATTCCTCAGACCGCTGCTTCCTCTTTGCGTTTACCTACCCCTGCCAAATTCGATGGAGACCCAAAGTCTTGCTGCAGATTCTTGAATCAGTGCTCCATTCAGTTTGAGCTCTTACCACAGAACTTCCCTACTTCCAGGTGAAAAGTGGCCTATATGGTCTCCCTCCTAACTGGTCAAGCCGTGGCATGGGCCTCTCCTCTCTGGGAGCGTAATGACGGCCTCCTCAATGATGTTTTAGCCTTTACCTCAGCATTCCGGAGGATTTTCGATAAACCAGGATGGGTAACCTCCGCAGCATCTAGTGTCCTGAGATTACGCCAGGGTTCCCGTTCGGTAGCGCAATATGTTATTGAGTTCCGAACCCTATCCTCCGAACTCCAATGGAATGAGGAGGCTCTAATTGCGGCATTTTGGCAAGGGCTATCAGATAAAGTCAAAGACGTCCTTTCCTCTCAAGAGTTACCACCCACCTTGGACGCTCTAATTTCCCTCTGTAACCGGGTGGATCTTCGCTTCCGGGAGAGAACAACCCAGAAAGATTTCCCCAGACGCCCTATCTTTCGTCTAGGTCCCCGATTTTCACCGCCCACTCCTGCGGATGAGCCAATGCAGCTGGGACGCTCCCGGCTAACTCCTGAAGAAAGGGACAGAAGGATGAAGAATAAGTTATGTTTATATTGTGGAGATTCTAGCCATCTCCTAGCCTCCTGTACCTGGCGTTCGGGAAACGTCAGACCTTAGCCTGCTCTGGAGAGGTCAGGCTAGGGACTTTTGCTTCCTCTCCAACTTCTTTCCCAGACCCTACATGTTCCTTTCCCGTCACTTTAAGTTTGCCTTCAGAATCCACTAAATCCATGGCATTGTTGGACTCAGGAGCAGCCGGGAATTTTATTTCACAATCTCTAGTTACCCAGCTCGCCTTACCTACTGTTCCAGTGAAGAAGCCTGTTGTTACTACCGGCATTGATGGTTCCCGACTCCCTAATGGCAGCATTCATAAACGGACCAGACCCATCTCCATGCAAGTTGGGGTACTCCACTGGGAAAAAATTTCCTTCCTTGTTCTGCCACTGACAATCAGCCCCATCATCCTCTGACTACCTTGGCTACATCTTCACTCACCCCACTTGGATTGGCCTTCTTCACAAATAATTGCATGGGGTTCTGCATGCTCCTACAAGTGCTTGACGTCTGTTAAACCTATCTGCTCTACTCAGATTCCTCTGGAACCCGTTTCAGTTAACTTACCTCCCCAGTATTCTTCATTTTCAGATGTTTTCTCTAAAGCCTCCTCTGAGCGTCTACCACCCCACCGACCCTGGGATTGCCCCATCGATCTCCTTCCCGGGAAAATTCCTCCATGTGGATGGGTCTACCCCCTTTCACTACCAGAAACTGAGGCTACTACGCTCTATATTAAAGAAAATCTGCAACGGTGATTCATTAGACCCTCATCTTCACCTGCCGAGGCCGGATTTTTCTTCGTAAAAAAAAAAAGATGGAGCCCTCCGTCCTTGCATTGACTACAGAGGGTTGAATGCCATCACTATCAAAAAACATTACCCTATCCCATTGATCACAGAGCTGTTCGATCGCATTAAGGGTGCTAAGGTCTTCACGAAATTGGACCTACGTGGAACATACAACCTTATTAGGATCCATTCTGGCGACGAGTGGAAAACGGCTTTCAATATTCGGGACGGTCATTATGAATATCTAGTGATGCCGTTCGGTCTTTGTAACGCCCCTGCCGTTTTTCAAAGCTTCGTTAATGAAATCTTCTGTGATCTGTTATATTCATATGTAGTAGTATATCTGGAGGACATTCTCATCTTCTCCAGGAATCTCCTTTCACACCGTATGCATGTGGCTGAGGTTCTCTCTAGACTATGCTCCAACCATCTGTTTTGCAAATTGGAGAAGTGTGTTTTCGAGGCCTCCAAGTTACCTTTCCTAGGTTACATAGTTTCCCGAGCAAACCTACAAATGGATCCTGGGAAGGTTCGTTGTATTATCGACTGGCCCCAGCCGACCACTCTTAAATCTATTAAACGTTTTCAGGGCTTCGCCAATTATTATAGGCGCTTTATAGCCGGTTACTCTTCTATTGTGGCTCCCCTGGTGGCTCTTACTCGGAAAGGCGCTAACCCACAGAATTGGCCCCCAGAAGCGGTAGAGGCCTTCCAATTTCTAAAAAGTGCCTTCTCCACGGCTCCCATTCTCCAACAACCTGATGTTTCCCTTCCTTTTTTCTTAGAGGTAGATGGAGTGGGGGCAGTTCTCTCCCAAAGGACCATCCAAGGGAAGTTCCATCCTTGTGCGTTCTTCTCCCGCAAGTTCCTGCCTGCAGAGAGTAACTATGCCATTGGCGACATAGAACTCTTGGCCATGAAGTTAACCTTAAGTGAGTGGCGTCACCTCCTAGAGGGGGCTCGCCATCCAGTTACGATCTTCACGGATCACAAAAATGTACTCTTCCTTCAAACTGCCCAATGCCTAAATCCGCGTCAAGCCCGCTGGTCTCTTTTCTTTACTCGTTTTGATCTTCGGATTGCCTTCAAACCTGGTCATAAAAACAAGAAAGCAGGTGCTCCATCACGGGCGTTCCCCGGGAGTTTAACTTCCGATGCTCTCCCAGAACGTCCCATCTTGGATTCCAAGTGCCTTAATTTGCTCTCAGTCACTCCTACTCCTCCCCAAGGGAAAACTTTTGTTACACCTCGTCTTCGGAAGAGTCTCCTACGTTGGTTTCATGCATCACGATTTGCTGGACATCTTGGTTCCCGTAAAACCGCGGAACTGATTTCTCGACAGTATTGGTGGCACAAATTTCACTCCGAAATCAAAGATTTCGTGGCCACCTGTTCTATTTGTGCTCAGAACAAGACTCCCCGCCAAGCCCCATCAGGGTTATTGCACCTGCTTCCACTACCTACCAAACCCTGGACCCATATTAGCATGGATTTCATAACCCTCGCCAACCCTACAGCACCCTACATCTCCACCCTCCTCTCTATTCATGCTCCATCCCGCCCTCTCCGATCAGCCAATGACCGTCGCCTCTCTTCCCCCCTGACCACTTCCTCCCACGCGCTTATCTAAGACTTCTCCCGCGCTGCCCCCTTCCACTGGAACCAGCTCCCCCGCTCCATCAGAACTTCCCCTAATCTGTCCAGTTTCAAACGGTGTCTAAAAACCCACCTTTTTCTTAAAGCTTTCCAGTCTCCCATTTAACTTCCTACCTTTTCTTCTGACTCTTCCCCCTCATTCCCCTTCCCCTATCCTTATCCTCCATTCCTCCTTCTCTCCCTCTCTCCCCTGTGTCTCTCTGTCAGTCTTCCCCTCCCCTTAGATTGTATGCTCCTTCAAGCAGGGTCTTCTCTCCTCCTGTCTTCACCACTTTTAACTCTGCTCGCCAGCTACCTAGCCTTACTCCTTGAGGACCCTCTCCCCCATCCCCTCTCGCTTCCTCCTCTTCCCCTGGGGGTCTCCCTCTCATCCGTGCCCTCCCTCCTTGGTGCCGTTGTTGGCTGACCTTCCCCCGCCCCTCTAGCTGTGCCTTGAGCTCACTGAGTTACTGTGATTATTGTTTACTGTTCTGTGCCGTCTCTCCTCGTATTGTTATTTCGTTTGTCCCTGTACGGCACCGCGGACACCTAGTGGCGCCTTATAAATAAAAATTAATAATAATAATTATAATAATAACTGACTTACCCATAGCCAAAAGATTTAATACCATCTGGGTCATAGTAGACTGTTTTTCCAAAATGGCACACTTTGTTTCACTCATTGGCCTTCCATCCTCGGTGTGCTTAGCTCAACATTTCGTGAAAGAAATATTCCGACTACATGGGTGTCCTGTTGAAATTGTCTCGGACCGAGGTGTCCACTTTGTCTCAAAGTTTTGGAGGTCCCTCTGTCATCTTCTGGGTATTCATCTTAATTTCTCCTCCGCATATCATCCCCAGTCGAACGGTCAGACTGAGAGGGTAAATCAAGACCTTGAAACGTTTCTCAGAATATTTTCCTCAGCCAATCAGGATAATTGGGTGGATCTCTTACCCTGGGCAGAGTTTGTCCACAATAATTCCATCCACGAATCCACGCTAGCTACTCCTTTCTCCATTGTGTTCGGCAGCCATCCTCGTATTCCGGAGTTTTCTGCCCTCCCTCCCACCCAGGTTCCTGCAGTTAATGCCCTACGACAGACTTTTGTATCCATTTGATCTCAAGTCAGGAAGTCACACAAGAAGTCTTTTACTCGCTATAAGTTGGCAGCAGATAGGAAACGCAGAGCTGTTCCCCTTCTGAAAATTGGGGACAAGGTCTGGTTGTCTACAAAAAACATTCATCTTAAAGTGCCTTGTATGAGACTAGCTCCTCGCTACATTGGTCCGTATAAGATCACTCAATTAATCAGTCCCGTTTGCTTTAAATTACGATTACCACCCACTTTACGCATCGCCAACGCCTTTCACATTTCTCGGTTGAGACCACGCATCATCAATCGGTTCACGGGTTCGGCTACACCTACTACTACTCTTCCGTCCCTCCAACAAAGTGATGAATTTGAGATCAGCCATATCCTGGATTCCAAGACTTCTAGAGGAACAATCAAATATCTAGTGGACTGGAAGGAGTATGGTCCCGAAGAGTGCTCCTGGGTGCGGGCTGCTGACATTTGCGCCCCTCTTCTGAAGAAGCCAGGTCCTAGGTGTTCAGTGTCCACCTTTGAAGGGGAGGTACTGTCACACGCCGCACTCCCGCTGTCCGGTGCGGGAGCCGGCGTGTGTAACCTTTGTCTCCGCTGCTCCCCCTGCCTGATATCTATTCCCTGCCTCACTTACCTGGTTCCACGCTGCAGCTCTCCTCCAGCGCTGTCTCTCTGCTTCCTGGATCGGCAATCACTGTTCTGCGCATGCGCAGAGCGTCCTAACCCTTTTCTGTGCTTCTACTGCCCTCTATTGGCTGCCTAATTTGAACTACACTATTTAATGCCTTCCTGACCTGAAATCTGTTCTTGTTTCTTTAAGTCAGTCTCTGACACCCGTACTGAATACAGCTCCTGTGTCGTCTCAAGATCCGGGGATTCCTACTCAGCCTTTCCGAGTTCCTGCACGTCCGGGCTCCTACGCCACAGTATATTCCGCTATTCCCTCCTGAAGCTTATTTTGCATCATTATCGCTACCATCTCCAGTGGCAATGCGGCAGGCTATCCAGTAGATCCGCTCCTAGCAACATCCCTTGGCTCATCTTCTCGCCAGTTGCCAGTAGCAATGCATACTACCTACATCTGTCTACGCTCTCTCTCTCTCGTGGTGCGCTGGGAACTTCCTAGGGGGCCGCGACCTGCAAGTGGAAACCGCAAAGTCCATATTCCCTTGCGGGAATCACTGGTGAACACCTTTTACTTGTTAGACTCCGCTCCCCTAGCTGAAGTCACGTCAATTCCAGTGAACCACCAGGATCCAGTTGTCCCTCGTTGGAACCGTGACAGATACCTGGTAATTTGATTTTAAAGAAGACCTCTAATAAAAAAAACGTTGTTCTTATACTCCTTAATGGACTGGAGTGCCTCATTAATCAACCCCTTTCAGGTGATCTGTGTCACTATTTGTGTTATTTTGATATAACTTTGGTTGGGAGAGCACCCCCTCATACCTAATTGCCATATAAATATTTTTTCCTTAAGGCCGATATGGTGAGGAAGTCCTAACCTTAGAGCGAGATGGATTTGCTCTTTTTTTCCATGTAGCTATATCTCAGTGTAGAAGGCAAAATATTGTAGAAGTAATGTGGCTTTTAATTACCTTAATTTTAAAAAGTACAAGGCCTGCTATGTAAAATTGTATATGATTACATGCACTTTAGGATAATTACATTTTAATAAACCTCCAAGGTCAAGTCCATATGCAAGTGGTGTAGAAGTGTTTGTAATTGGACAATGGTGGGAAGTTCCATGTGTTATGTTTAATATTAAAAAAATAAACCTAACATTATATCTATGTATCTATCTATCAAGGAATGAGAAAATATTTAATAAAATACTAATGAGTCATATTTCTGTCAACAAAATGCCGCCATTGTTGCCACCAACAGCAGGCCTAGTAGAACACCAAGAGGAACCCATTGAGGAACCCCTGGAGGAGCCCCTGGAGGAACCCCAGAATTAAAAGATTGAGGAGACAGGCAGTCCATCCCAGGCCCTTGAAGTAGAAATATCAAGAAGTGTCTTGATGTTATAATCTAGAAGTATATTTACTGTTTTTATTTCAGCTTAATAGTCTTAAAAATATTTTTTTGCCCAAATCTGTATTTGTCTAGGCAAAGATTACTAGTATGACTTAATGGGCCTAATAAGTGTTTCCCTTAAGTAAAGTAACTCCCCACAATACTTAAACATGTGCTTTCAAAATGCCGTCTTCTGGCTAATACTGTGTTAACACTAAGATGAATCTTTCGGAGAATTTCTATTAATGTAGCTCCTCTAAACTCTGCAGAGCTAGTACGATTTTTGACCGATTTATACCCATAGAGCAAAAATATGTTTCTAACATATAATAATGTGTGTGTGTGTTAAAATGTATTTTATTTTTTTACAGATGCAGAAGCATCCCTCCTGCACATGATAATAGAAAAAAAAAACAGAGATAATATTTTTTTAAAAAACCATAATAAAAATATATTAATAAGTTGTTAAGTGGATCAATTTCTTTGTTGTTAAAAATAACTTTGTGTGGTTTTTTTTTCCGAAGCAAATGTGTAATATTGAGACATGTTTGTTAGTAAACTATGTTATAAGGAGTTATTGCTATCATGTGCAGTAATGCAGTGAAAGGGTTAATGTGATGTAATTGTCTGGAAATATAAGTGTTTATGAGTAATAAGGTCAATTAGGATAAATAAGGAACTGCACGCATGTATGTTCAGAAGTGAATTTGGAGTAAATACATATGTAGTGAAAAAATGTGCACTTGCTCCAAAATCACTTAGAAGAGCAGATTATGCCTATTTACAATTTACATCTCATAAGTGAGTTACTATCGTATTCACATTAGGATGTATGTCTCCAGTATGCCCGCATTGAATACGGGCGTACGTACGCAGAGGTTACAGGCTCTGTATAAAAGCACAAGTTGCGTCCGACAATGAATCAAGCCAAACATATTTTATTAAAGTATTGGTTCATCAGCATGTGAATTCCCATAAACCATAAAATAGCACAGACATAATATACAATCTGCTATTCAGATCATTCAACCAATGTACTATATAACATGGTTGCTTTCTTTCCTATTAGAATAATAACTCACAGTTATAACATCTACAATGGATTCCTGTACCAGTCCTCTGACGTATTACAATAATCATGCATTTAAAACAAAACAATATCTTGAAACATATTGTTCAGCTACAGTGGATAAAGAAATTTTACAGGAATTTAATGTATATCCAATGGAAAAGCTTCATCGGGTATTTTCCTCAGGTATGTGTATAATGAAATATTAAAAGCAATTTGTACTTCAAATCAACATTTGACAATGTTCACCCTTCTGCCTAGAAGAATGGTGTGTTTTGTAACAATTGTGTTATATTTTTCTGCAGAACATATTGGCAGAGATACCCTGATTGATATAAGTGGTGGTCACATCCTCTTTCAACTGTTTCCAGTCTGTAAGTTCTTTGAAGAAGTTATAATACTAGCACATAATGACCAATGCATCAAGGAACTGAGAAAGTGGATGAGTAATGATCCAGATGCCCATGATTGGTCTTATGCCTCAAAACTTGCGATGGAGCTAGATAAAAGGTTATTAATATAATTATTATTATTATTATTATTATTATTATTATTATTATTATTATTATTAATATTACTTTCTCAATACTGTCCTAAAAGAAAAATATCTGCTTTCCTTAATTAAACATAGATATTTGGGAGGAAAATAACAAACTTTTCTAAATTCTTTAAAAAGTCTGGTCTATGTCTTTCTTCTTTCTTCTTGAATGTAATACCATCCATTGCACTACACCTCAGAAGGGAAACCAATTTTGGATGATTTATATTCCTTGTGCAGTTTTCCTATTCCCCATAGGAATACCTCTGGAACTGGCAATAGAGCAATACATTACTTCACAGGATAAGTTTCAAAATACAAAATTAAGAACGGGTATAACAAATCACTTCTTGGAAGAGGACCAGTACCTATGTTAAGCTAAGATTTGGGTCACCAACTACTTTTATTACATTTACAGTGGACATGAGCAGCACTGAACCCCATTACCAGTATAATTTTTGTTCAAGTAGTAAAAATTTGACATGGACAACTCCTATGGCCCATCCACGCATTTTCCCTTCCAGCCTATGCATACCGAAACATCAATATTACAACCATTTTTATCATATTCTGAAGCGATGTTCATGTTGTTGTTATTTGTATACAAAACTGATGTAATTTTACATCCAATTGTGTACAACATTAGTATATGTCTAATAAATATATATATATATATATATATATATATATATATATATATCTACTATATAAATGCCTAGTGGTGTGTGTGGGAAAAAAAAAACAAGCTGCAGCGCCACCTGCTGGGCAGAGTTATACACTGACCTATATATTTCTTGAAGGAGAAGTGATAGTTGGGAGTGGTTGGTGGTTGCCGGGGGTGACAGTGGGGAGTTTTTAACACCTTAAGTAGCTTGATGAAGGATGTGGCGATGAAGATGAAGGATGAGGTGATGGAGAAAAATGATGAGGTAGTGACATGTGGACAAAACCACGTTAAAAAAGGGCGCTTGCGTCGGGAAGTAACGCTCTTTCCCTGAGGAGGCCTGGGCTAGGCCCAAATGCATGACAAGAACCTTTTTAACACCTTAAGTAGCTTGATTTAACTAGAATGCATGAGTATAATGCACGGGTTAACTTGTATATATATATATATATTTAACATGTGTTTTGGTGATATATTTGCTTCTATTTTCAGTAAAAGCTATCAGGACATAGAAGATATGCTGAGAAGTAAATTGAAACGTATTGTGCCATGCGATCTTGCCAAGAACAACCCTACGTCTACTATAGAGCTACCAAAGGCAAGCTGTGTCCTATGTGTACGGACTCTGGAAGCTATTAGTGAAGATCACGAAGCTTACCGCAGCAACCTGAAAAATATGTCATCTCTTCTTAAAGTCGGGGGACACTTAATACTGTTAGCAGATATCAACGCTTCTTTTTATAAGATCGGGGATGATAAGTACCACATCTTAAATTATGATGAAGGCTTTTTAACAAAAGCTCTGAAAGATGAAGGGTATGTAATTACATGTTTTGAAACTATAGGAAAGGAATCATCCTCTGATCTCTGTGACCTTGAAAAAACAGTGTTTGTTGTTGCCCAAAAACTGTGAGATGCAATAAACTTACTTAACTACTTCAACACCGAAGGGTTTATGTCCTTCATGTCTGAGGTAAATTATTACACTTGAAGTGAGTCTGTTTTATTTGAGAATAAGCTTATATTATTTTAGTTTACAAAGGTACATTTTAGATTGATTGTCACTGGATAGACAGAGATTTTTTAGTATCATAGATGAATCAATATTTTTTTTTAATGTAACCAGAGACTAGGTCACTCGCAACCCCTAAGCTGTTGTATTGTGAGAGGATTATCATATTTGTGTGATGCCAGACCTCAGATTCATAGAAAAAATATAAAGAAGCAAGCTAATTGAGCTCTTTGCTGGAAGGAGGAGCTGAGTCTCTAAGCGGAGGCAATAAGCACCCACCTCTTATGCCACAAGAGATTTAGATGAATAACATTCAGATTATGGTAGAGACAACAACTATGGTACTGTAGAGAAAAGTAGCCAAGTTGGGTAACACCTTTATGGAATCTTTTTACATTTCTGAGATGAATGTTTTGTTTTTCATCTCATTTTATTTCATTATATATGGACTTTTAAATTTATATAACTACTATACAATTTTCAATGGGTGATGTATCTTTTCTTTTTCATCTTTAAATGTAGAGTTCTGGACATTATAAATTTATATTAGTCATAGGAGAGATTTCATTCATTCAACATAATGTAAATCACTGTGCAGGGTCCATAAAAAAGAACCATAGAGAAACTCACTAGCAGGTTCACAGGGAACAGACCAGCACTGGCTCATTTAATAAAAAAAAGGTCCTATATTGTTCACATGAAGACAAGATGCTGTTACTTGGCTTGAGGATCGTTTCAGTCTGACTTTCATCAGGGGTAAATAAACTTTACAATCACACACTTTATAAAGCCCCATTGGAGACAAATTGTGTGAACCACACTAATTAGCTAAGAACACTAACAAACATATGTCTAAGACATACTCTAAATGGGCAATGCCCACAAGGGCATCAGAACTGCAATCCATATGCAAAGCACAATTGTATAATACATGATAAACATAGGGAACCCCAGCAAAATACACATCAAAGCCAACTCAAAAGAAAATAAGTGATGAAAAGACATCCTATGTATTATGGTGCCCTCTGTCCTCGTCAACGTTGGGTAGAATTAGGGTCTCCATAACTATTTAAAGGCACCAGATACCCCTGCACCGATTGGGAAGAAACCAGTGCATGTTGGTTCAGTTGGACCCTGGCAAGGTTTTAGGGGGCTTAGAGACCCAGTCGGACGTGCCGCTGGTGTATGGTGGCCAGAACTTTGACCCGGGGACCTTGTTCTGGGTCTTCCACTGGATGGATTTGGATGACATTTAATATAGAAACAAAAACGACACTGGACAGCTACCCCATGGGTGTGTTGGAAAAGCTGCTAAGCTGCAAATTATTTTTAAAATATTGACAATTACATCCAACCTATCGATAACTTAACTTGAAGAGTTAAACTCGGGCATGGCCGGATACTTCAGCTAGTGTGTGTGTATATGTGTGTGTTTGTGTGTGTATATATATATATATAATATTAGTATTAAATAAGAGACTCTTTACTCCAGGCTTCTTAAGCGGTTGCTGTTTTTTTTCAGCATATCACACACTTCATAGGTTTCACGCTCCCTAACACTTACTACACCCAAATGTCCCAGCTATTGCTTGGTTGCTTGTCCATCATTAGTAATCGGCACTTGCATCCAACCTGTAGTTGGTGCAAGTTACATGACAGAAAACACATGCCTTTCAGATGCCCAAAGCGTGAATCGGATGCTGTTGCATGAGCTTGAGCTTGGCACATCCTTACTGTACATTTACTACATGCATACACCCATTCCCGATTCAGGCTCATGGTGTTCAGTCTATGTATCCATCTCAACAGTCCCCCCTACTCAGGCGCGGACTGGCAAATTTCAGCCCGGGGTGGCGGCCGCATCACATGACACGCAATGCGGCCGCCTGTAATATTGAAGAAATATGAGAAATATGGCATCCACGGGGGGGCGGCTGGCCCAAAAAGCGGCTAGACTGACTGGCCCGGGGGGCAATGCCCCCCGGCCCAGCCCGCCCCTGCCCCTACTCTTGAGAAGAGGAATATGGTCGATGGGTAGCATTTCTGCTGCACTATAGTTTAAATCCATCAATTGTGAAACTGTAGCTTGGGTCTTTTTAGTATATGCCTTATGCTGGATCAACCGATGTTTTCAGCATACATGTCATTTTGCCAACACAAAGTAAGTTGGAAGGACAGCGCAGCACATAAATGACAAATCTGCTCTCTCAATTGATTCTGTGATGGATGTTCTAGGTCTTTCCAACTTTGGGATGTGTATAGCTATGACCCATGATTAGAAGTGTACCCAGTACTGCAATAACACCATGAATATGTGAAAGCCAATATGTGGCATGAGAAATAGGTTTATTTGTACAATCTGTTTTAACCAACAAATAAGCGTGGACCACTTTTATACAATGTAGACTTGATAGTTCCAGATAATATTGGGTCAGTTGCAATGAGATGCTGGTAATCGGATTGCAATATCTCTACATTATGACATCTAATAATATTTAAATAGCATCAAAACATTATTTAAGCAAAAGACTTTAACATAAATAATGATACTCTGAGAAAAACAATCAAAGAACAATAAACAAACAAGTAAAGAACACTATTAGTTGAGCTAATATTGAATAGCGCTTGAAAAATCTTCTCACATACATAACATTGTGCATATGTCAGAAGAAGAACAAAACCTCATTGGTGAAGACAGTTATTGTTGATTTCAGTTCATTTTACTGCAAACTTTTCAAATTCATCAAATCCCTATTGTGTGGCAGACGTGGCAGGACAATCGGCAAAAAGTGGTGGGAGATTACCATGTGGAGAGAGTGAAGAGGAGCACACACACTAAGCATGCACAAAATTCTAATTACAATACATTTATGATACTCTGAAAAAAGTAGCCGGACAGCAAAAAATCAATGTTTATATCACTTACTGATTTGGAAGGTAACACAATTCTTTCCTTTTTCTACTGCATCAGAGGAAAAAGAACAAATTAGGTCTCTGAGGAGAGACAATCAGAGTCCATCTTACTCTTTGGAGCCTGACACAGTTATATTTAATGGAGATCTTGTTGATATCAGTGCTGAGACTGTTAAGGATGAGTAAAATAAGGGTTAGGGTTCTGTCCCTGAACCCAAATCCACAGTCCAAAATGCACAATCTTTAATATAATAGGGTCTCAAACAAAGAGAGTGACAGACGAGCAGCAAATAGGATGACAGTATCTGGCTTGCTGAACCATGCTTGTCCCGTATAATCTACAATGTAAGTGTGGGAGGGCAGAAGGACAATGACATCTCCTTGTACTATTCAGAAATGATGTATTTAGTAAACTACCATCCTACTACCTGTGTGGCTACTCTTTCCATCTGTTTCATTTATGTGAGGATACAGATGACAAGTTACAGTGCATTGTCATCACTGCAGCATCATCACCCGTGCACAACATAAGCTTAGTGGATGATGCAACATTTTTTTATATAAGACTTACTGCACATTCAGCACTTCTACTTCAGTAACAAACATCACATATATGCAGCCTTTATAAAGACATCACTCCAACCAAGCTTTGCATGACCAAAGTTTGGATTTGCTTATCATTGTCAATACTTCAAAGAGCCTTGCCTGATAATTGATTTCAGCTTTGTTCCTCATGATTCTACTTTTTCCAACTCATCAACTTCAGTTTTGCCCATGAGGAACTATCCACTCCGGACTAAGCTAATATTAAAGTTATTCTATCGTTTTCCAAAAAGCATTGTCTAAGTGATTTGTGTTTCCAAAGTACAAAATAATTTATTTATCAGATGCAAAATTTAGCAGTTCAATACATAATTATAATGCAGTACAGCCAATACCAAAAAATACATACATACCACGCCCGCTGCGCTCCACAATACTTCACTCCAGAATACTGTGGTCAGAGAATGACTGACCAGTACCAGCAAAACAGTATTATATACACTCAATGTTACAGAGAAAACAATGCAGATGACATGGCTTGCTTCTATAGGTCCAGGCTTCAGGAGGGTCCAGTGTAAACAGGTCATAGGCTAGTTCAAACAACCCCCTCCGAGGGTGAGGGTCAACATTCCAGATGATTCTCCCGCCCAGAAAACAGTTTAAGCTAGTCTATTCACAATACACAGTCAGTAACAGTTTAAACATTTACTCCATAGCATCGCTAACTAGAATATGCAATGTGCGATCTCTTCGATCTCTTCAGCGAATGAACCGGACAACTGCTGATGAATAGGGGATTCAAATTATACTAAACATTACATGTTTCCTGTAACCTGAACCTTAAATATCACTAAAGTGTACATTTAACCTTAAAATATATATGTGTGTGTATATATATATATATATATATATATATATATATATATATATATATTGTGACAAAGGGAGGCATTTATATGACAATATGCAAAGAAAACATACAAGCAGAGTAAGACATTGGCGCAGTTATGCACCTAGATTCAGGTTAAACCAAATAAAGACTTATGTATAGTTTAAAGTTGGTTAACTTACATGATTTAAATGCTGCTTCCTCTCAGCAAACAGACAGGGTGTGTCTGTTAGTTGAAACAGAGCCAGTGATGGGCGTTTTCTCTTAAAGAGAAGGTGGGTGTGTCACCTGTCCATCAAGCTAAGGCTGGAGGAGGAGTAACATGTATAAAAGCTTGTTTGTGCCATTTGTTCACTGAGACCAACTCTGGGGTAGCTGGCTGGTCTTGAGAGAGAGCTGGTCTATGTATAGCAAGCGTTTAGGGTCTCCATAATTGCTGTGAAAGTATACGTGTCAAAACATTTATCATCCTGACAATAAAGCCCCATAAAATGGAAGAAGTTGTTTGCGTGTGCTTCTGCAGTAGCGGGCTCTCGCCACAATATATATATAAACTAAAAACCATCTGCTCATAAATCACTGGGGAATGGAACCATTATAATATGAAATATATATTAGAGTGCGAGTGTGTGCGTGTTAGAGTGCGAGTGTGTGCGTGCGTATTTTACTGCGTGATCACGCCATGCCACATGTTACGTGGCATACTGATCGCAATCGCACGGTAAAACAATATTAACCAATATACTTTCGTTCATCCAATTATACAACTTCGACAGTTCCACCCTTTAATAGTATAATAAACTATCACCTTAAAGATTTTATATGCAGGATCTCAGTACCATGTTTCATTGCTCTGTAATGTAAGTTCCCCTTGGTGTATGACCACGCTGTCTGTAGATATAAACAAGTCTTAATCCTCAAAACATTTTTTTTTTTTACTATAGACTGTATATTATTATTATAATTATTATCATTTATTTATAAGGCGCCACAAGGTTTCCGCAGTGCCGTACACAGTACAAACAATGAACAGTACGGGGAATAACAGTATAAAATAATAAATGAGTAGTACCATGACTTCAGAGGCTCAAGGCAAATATATTGAAGTAGGAGCAGAAGAGAAGGTAGCGAGACAGGAGGGAGGAGGGCCCTGCTCATATGAGCTTACATCCTAAAGGGAGGGTAGACAGATGGCAGGCACAAAGGGAGTCGGAGGAGGGGAGCAAGCGGTCCCCACTACTGAGGAGGAGCAAAGTGAAGAGAATGAGCGTGGAGAGAGGGTTAGGTGGAAGGCTGGTAGGCTTTGCTGAGGAAATGAGTTTTGAGTGCCCTCTGGAGCTTGGAGATAACCTTTTGTATGCCCTTCAAGGGTGCAATGAAACATGTAATACATTATTTGGAAGGGTACAGAGTACAATAGAACATGTATCAGTTATACAGAATACTCTACTACAGTTCTTCAAGTTTAACTGGTTCATCTGTCCAACGCATGTCTTTAAGCTCAGAATATATTTAACACTTCATGTTAATCAATAACATCATCCTATGTCTATCATTAATGTCATATACAATCTCCTTCAGCTTGCGTTAATATCCACACTTCTAATAATGTCATCAGTTCTTTTCATCAACACTTGTGGGCATGCTATTGTCTGCTCGTTCTTCCCAGTCTCCCAATACTCAGGTTTCTTTGTACGTGAAACAGTGATCGGCTTGCCAAATATTGGGAGACTCGAGACTAAGGGACCTAGGTGTCATACTTTTTCCCTAGTGACCTCCCACCCATAATTCGGGTACCTCAGGAATATTTAGTGGAAACAGAACTAGTCCTACTTGATATAACCACTGAGGCACGTGAGAGCACTCCCAGCACTTTTTGGTCTACAACCTTACCCACCCAAGAATGATAATCATTCTCAAGGATGCCTGCTCAAGTCCGAATATTACTGGACTGGCATCGCTGGATGTACCTCTTTTCAACTATGGGTTCAAGGTACTTACGGACGTAATGCTACTCAGACAATAGCCCCTCGCACTTTCTCCAAGCTCCAAGGTTTCCAAATTTTCCTTTACCCCTGAATTGAATAGACTAATTGGCTGGACCGATTGTGCTACTAACTCCTCCTTCATCCACAATTCCTCAATATCATTACCTGAACCAGCCTCTGTCACCTGTCAATAATTAAAAGATTTGACCGTCCTGAAAAGAGAATGACATGAGAAAAACACAGAACAGGAAAAACTACAACTTCATGCTGGACAACTGTCTTAGCCTTTGGCTCAGGTGCTACTAACTGCATTCGAGGCCTCCCAGAACAGATTCATGAGTGCACTTGGACCCTTCTCTGGGTGTTGACTCCTCTGCAGTGGGTGAAATGGGCACCAGTGTGTCTCTGCTACCCTTGAAGTCGTGATGCTGGTAGCCTACACCTGGTACCTGTCTGTCAAATAACCTGAGCCTAGGAAATTACTGTTCCACAACTTAGTCTCCCGGTCCAACACCTGACAGTTAGTGTAACTTTTCAGGAAACAGTGTTTTGAACGTTCTCGGTTGCTGTCTCACTATTTACTTTCCCTCTCAAGGTCTAAACTAGTCTCTCATCCCAAAAGGGGTCAAGAACATTTCAAAAGTCAACAGGTTAAGAGGCAGCCCAGGAGGGATCTTGATAGTGGGGAAGGACTAGTGGCCAAAGCTATCAGTCCCTTTAATCAAGTTTCAACCCTCATTCTATTGAATTCGTTCTAACTAGTACCATTACTTTATGTTCACACTGGTTTGTGGCTAATCAAAAGTATGTAATTTGTTACCACTACTCATACATTATACATTTATTATCAATAACACGAATACCCTTATCACTTATTATAACTCTAGGGCTATCACATTGAATAACAAAGGTTTTGAGTAGGACACAGTATTACATTAGACACATTTCAATAAACCTTTACCCAGATATATTTCATTGGTACACCAGTGTATACTTGAGAATCCTGCAATGTGGTAATTGGATGACGTGGATTTGTTTTACCTGGAGAAAAACCCATCTGCAGGAGGGATATGGGATGGCTCTATTGGTATCATCTCCCTGACATTCTCTTAATCAAGATAGGACATTGCTGTCCTACTGGCTTGAGAAGAAACGTCTGGTGCACCCCAATATACTCTTACCAGCTTGCACATACCTTCTGTACCCAGCTGAGCCAGACCATGTGCTGCCTCCACTAGGTCTGGAAGATACACTCTGGGAGCTACTGGTCTACCTTGTCCATCTCTCCAGGGTCCACCAGACTCCTAGCCACATCTCTTTACCTTCCAGACAGTTTATTCTTCAGGCAACACAAATCTTCATATATTAACTAATATGTGTATGCGTGCATGTGTGTGGGTGTGTTCACATTTTAAAACAATACAACGAAAAACAAAACAAAACATAAATTTGTCAGCTGTCACATAAAACCCTGCTGTCTATTTGACAGCTGTGATCGCCCTGGTGTGACAGCCATGTATAGTCATGTGTGTAAGTGTGGACTTTGCTAGCAGCTACTTCAGTTGGTAACTGTGTCACTGTATAAAGTCCTCTATGTAGTGTGCTACGCATGTGCTGGTATTGCTATAAAAGATTTTTCAGTCAACTCAACGTCGCCCCCTAGACTAGAAAAATGCTGAAGACCAATGTATATCAATCGATTTTCTCACATGCCATTCTCAGTACCTGACATTCAGCTACTTGACTAAGTGAGAAAGGAAAGGGGTCTATTTCTATAACACTTTATTCAAATATAACAGTACCCAGTACATGTCTGTCTAACAGTGAAAAAATATAAAAAACGAAAATTCTACATTTTCTAGGGTTTCACATTATGTCGTATCTTGTGGCAAAAATCCTACTCCAATGTTCTACACAGAGATGCATATCTGTATGTCTAACCTCCAGCAATCTCCTGTCCTCCCCACCCTTTGTGCATACATATAAAGGCACATTTTTGTACAGGAGGCACAAAACACAAAAAAATAAAACATATCTATAAAACATGAATCGTATTTCCACACAAAAAACTTTCTGCTTAACATTAGCAGCTTCTATACACATAACACCAAACCCCTGACTGTTTCTGTAACTCATGTCAATCTAGTGTGTATATCCCTGAGTTCGTCTTATGTAAAAAAAAAATCTTAGCCCCATTTAAGGAGACCGTGTCTACGTCTTTTTGTATCTCTATACAAGAGAAGAGAGAAAGATACTAGCATAGATGTAAAGAATGAGAAAAAAGGAGAGCAACAAATAATAAGAATACAAAGATTTGAATACAAGGGTTTGAAAACAAATAGACATGCAGAAAGGGAGATTTTACAGCAAAAATGACAGCTAGATTGGACTCTATGGGAAAATGGCTGTATTCATTCCACTAATCCCCTTAGCTATTTGCTAAACTATGACCCCTCCCCATACTTGACTAGGGGGTCTTACATCAACCGTGCAATCCAGTGTCATTCGTCATTAGTTCATTAAGAACTCGGTATCACATTAACTACATACCTTTGCAACGGACTTCCTGACTTATGACAGAGAAATGGAAAAAATTAACTCTTGGTGACTCGTCTGAGATACATAAAACAATATTTTGGAGCAAAGTATGTACATACTTCATTTTTGGATAATGATTCTCAGCCAAACAAATTATCATGAGTCACTGCAGCCTAAGACAAAGAGTGTTCCAGTGATCCATTGTTAATTTGTCTTTCAAGAGTAATTTTCCTATTTTTCTATCCCACCCCTTTAAGCACTAAGTCTATATTTCTTTCGTCTACCCTTATCTGTGAGAAGAAAAACAAGATAGTTATCTTAAAACAGCAAACGAAACAAACATTTTCATTCTTTACCCTCGGCCAGCGATCAGGAAAGCAAGCATGTGACAACATAAAACAAACAAGCAAACAAAAACAAAACTCTCTGTCTCTTCATTCATTACAGAAGAACTCCTTAGCAACCCTATCTCCAGTCTTTTGTGTATTGTTATAAGGCTATATAGCCTCATTACAGTCAAGGTCAATTAACTAAGACCATTTTTTTTTCTAGAATTCCTGAATCTAAGCCATTTGCATAGACACAATTACCCTTCTTTTCCCTTGCTGTACTTTATGCATTGAATAAAAAAAAAGCTTCTTCAGACTGTTCGAAAAGCCTGGTCTCTTTTTTTTTTTTTTTCTCTATTGCAGGGTTATTTTCCTAAATTCAATCACACCCACCATACACAAAAAATAAAAATATACATTTAAGTTACTCAGCTTTTAAACCTAAATAGTTACACAGATAGTTACATTTGCTATTTTTATAAGTTGTTTTTTTTTTTTTTAAATTGTATTCGGTGTTTTATACTTTCCTGCCTTGCGCTCGCTTCTCTTTGCTTGGCAACGCTTACTTCCGCTATGCACGCACTTTTCGCCACGCCTACTTTCACTGTGCACGCTCTGCCTTGCCATATGTTCCCCTCTAGTTGCCACAATTTCAAACAATCATCATGTTCTCTAACATTATTTAACACCTCTGAGTCAAAACTACCTATCTTTGTGAAAGGTTTCACACACTCCCGGGTCATTTTGACCCATTTGTTGCCGTATGCCGTTTCATACGCACCGTATTTATTATACATAACATACTTTGCCGAACCAACCGGCCATTCATTAGGCAGCACACAACTGGCAATGACTTCTTGGCCCTGGACGATTTCAACAGGTACGTCCCCTTAAAAATATCAATGCCTTTCCTAGTTTGAGTACTTTACCACTGTTAGCAACCGATATCAATCAAGAATATCAGTGGTTTCAGCGTATTTCCTCCCACATCTCCCAAGTCACAATCACGGCTGCAAAAAATCAACCATGCGGTCCGATCGCACCGCTTACAGATAATAACTATCAGTAAGCTTTGCGATTACTATTGGGAATGCTGCGAAAACCTGTTGTTTTCGCTGTGAGTATACCTGCCATGTATACTCTGTGGTGTCTCTTTATCCCCTGCTCTTTGATAGAACAGAACACCACTCACACAAAAGTTTCTTTATATCCTGTTCACACTTAGAACAGAACCTTTGTTGTCAGGTCACCTTTTTTTTACCGTGCCTCGTCAGACACACCTGAACCATAGCGCTATCTCTTTTCAACTGTATACAACGCTTTCCTGTCTAATTTCAACTGTACTTAAATTCTGTATACAATGCTTTCCTGTCTAATTTCAACTGTACTTGCGATTTCCTATCTATATGCATATCATTCGCATACACACACACAACCTTTTGTTTTCTGTAAAGAAAATAGATTTCCCAAAAAATAGAAAATATATTTTAAGAGGCTTTAACAAGTGATTATACTATACATATATAACAGACTATGAATTAGTGATGAGCGCACTCGGATTTCCTGAATCCGAGCCCACCCGAACGTTGCCGATCCGAGTCGGATCCGAGACAGGTCCGGGTATTGGCGCCAAATTCAAATCTGAAACTGAGGCTCTGACTCATAATCCCGTTGTCGGATCTCGCGATACTCGGATCCTATAAATTCCCCGCTAGTCGCCGCCATCTTCACTCGGGCATTGATCAGGGTAGAGGGAGGGTGTGTTAGGTGGTCCTCTGTCCTGGTAGATCTCGTGCTGTGCTGTTTAGTTCTGTGCTGTGCTGTTTAGTTCTGTGCTGTGCTGTGCTGTGTTCTGCAGTATCAGTCCAGTGGTGCTGTGTGCTGTGCTCTGTCCTTCTGAGGTCAGTGGTGCTGCTGGGTCCTGTGCTGTGTCCTGTTCAGTCCAGTGGTGCTGTGTCCTGTGCTCTGTGCTTCTAAGGGCATAGTTATTTCCCCAATATTCCCCTGTGTTTAAAAAAATAAAAAAAAGTTATTTAAAAAAATACCAAAAACAAATTGAATTTTTTTTAATTACCACAAAATTTGCACAACCAATCCTGCAGTATAAGCCCATTGGTACTGCAATATTACCAAGTTCACACATTCAGCAGTAAAAGTCCAGTGGTACTGCAATATTACAAAGTTCACACATTCTGCAGTATCAGTCCAGTGGTGCTGTGTCCTGTGCTCTGTCCTGCTGAGTTCAGTAGTGCTGCTGGGTCCTGTTCAGTCCAGTGGTGCTGTGTCCTGTGCTCTGTGCTTCTAAGGGCATAGTTATTTCCCCATTATTCCCAAGTTTTTAAAAAATAAAAAAAAAGTAAAAAAAAAATTAAAATAAATTTTTTTTTAAAAAAAATAATTATAACCAAATTTGCAAAGCCAATCTAGCAGTATATAAGTCCATTGGTACTGCAATATTACCAAGTTCACACATTCAGCAGTAAAAGTCCAGTGGTACTGCTATTACAAAGTTCACTGATTCAGCAGTATAAGTCCAGTGCTACTCTCCTGTGACGCATATAATTTTTAAAGGCTTTGCCGAGTGTGTGTGGCTTAGGGGTACGCTCTCTTGTGCTACATATAATGGAAAACCAAAATTTGGAGGATAAAGTAGGGAAAGATCAAGACCCACTTCCTCCTAATGCTGAAGCTGCTGCCACTAGTCATGACATAGACGATGAAATGCCATCAACGTCGTCTGGCAAGCCCGATGCCCAATATCCTAGTACAGGGCATGTAAAATCCAAAAAGCCCAAGTTCTCAAAAAATAGCAAAAAGAGAAACTTAAAATCATCTGAGGAGAAACGTAAAGTTGGCAATATGCCATTTACGACACGTAGTGGCAAGGAACGGCTTAGGCCCTGGCCCGTGTTCATGACTAGTGGTCCAGCTTCACCCAAGGATCTAAGCCCTCCTCCCCCCCCTACAAAAAATTTAAGAGAGTTATGCTGTCAGCAACAACAACAAAACAGCAAAGAACTCTGCCTTCTAAACAGATGACATCACAAATCCCCAAGGCGAGTCCAAGGGTGTTGTTGGTTGTGAACCCTGACCTTCTCATCACTGTACGGGAAGAGGTGACTCCATCCAGCATTTGCAGCACGCCCTCTGCATTTGCTGGAAGGATCACCCACAGTCCAGTTACAGATTTGGCTAATGAAGGTGTGAATGTTGTACACTGGGAGGAGGATATTGATGTAGCTGGCGCTGGGGAGGATGTTGATGATTATGATGCAGACAGATACCAAATTGCCTTTCTCAATTTCTATTTATATTCTAGATTATATAACGGCTGAAAAGTTTCCTGTTTTACTCCTAGTGGAGAGGGGATCTGATGCAGACAGATACCAAACTGCCTTTGTCCATTTCTTTGTATATTTGAATTTCTAGTTCTACAGTCTATGCAGGCTGCTTTATTTATATTCAACTACAAGTGTAGGGCGGGGGGGGGGGGCATAGATAGCCACCAAAGTAACGTGGTCCATTTAATTTCACTTTCTAGCTCAACAGTCTGTGCAGCCTGCTTTTTTTATCTTCAAAGTATTTATATTTACAAGCCTTGCAATCTAAATTAACTAGAGGTAGTGACGTGGTAGAACTCCAAAAGGCAGTTTGGAAGCCCCTGTACAAACTGGCTCTATTTTTTAACTGAGTTGTCCCCCCTCCAGTGTGTACTCGGAAAGAGTTTTTAGTGCAGCGGGGAACCTGGTCAGTGAGCGGCGAAGGAGGTTGCTTCCTCACAACGTTGAAAAAATGATGTTTATAAAAATGAATAATCAATTCCTCAATGAAGTACAGCACTGCCCTCCAGACAGTACAGAGGGACTGTGGTTGTGGAGTCCAGCGGGGACGAATTGATAATGTGTGAGGAGGAGGAAGTACACACTGTAGGGAGAGAGGAATCAGAGGTTGAGGATGAGGACGACATCTTTCCTCAGTAGAGCCTGTTTAGTTTGTACAGGGAGAGATGAATTGTTTTATTGGTGTGGGGGCCCAAACAAACCAATCATTTCAGCCACAGTTGTTTGGTAGGCCCTGTCGCTGAAATGATTGGTTTGTTAAAGTGTGCATGTCCTATTTCAACAACATAAGGGTGGGTGGGAGGGCCCAAGGACAATTCCATCTTGCAACTTTTTTTTTGGCATTATGTGACCATTCAACAGTCGTTTGCCATGTTCAAAAAGTAAAAGAAAATGCCAACAAATTCAATTAATTAAATCAAAAGTTAAATGCCCTGTCATTATTTAAAACAAGAGGTTTCGACGTGCTAGAATTAGTGTAGTGTTAAGATGTTATAAACACTACACTTGGAAATTGGAGGAGGTATTGTGGCCCCGGTATCAAATTGGGTACCGGGGCCACCCCACTACGCAGTCCAGATAATTGTTTGGTGGAATTCAGACCAGTTGAGGGTGTATTTATTTTATTGTGGTCCCGGTACCAAATTGGGTACCGGGGCCACTCCACTATGCAGTCCAGATAGAGGTGTATCAGATATTAAACAACGTTGACTGTTGCTGCAAAAATTTTAAATAATATTGTGGGGAACACTACACTACGCAGTCCATAAACTTTTTGGGTGGAATTCAGACCTGTGTAGGGTTTTTTAATAATATTGTGGTGACCCACTCCTCTACGCAGTCCAGGTACATTTATTGGTGCGAATCATACAAGTTGATGGTTTTCTTGTTATATATATTGTGGTGACCCACTCCTCTACGCAGTCCAGGTACATTTATTGGTGCGAATCATACAAGTTCAGGGTTTTTAATATATATTGTGGTGACCCACTCCTCTACGCAGTCCAGGTACATTTATTGGTGCGAATCATACAAGTTCAGGGTTTTTAATATATATTGTGGTGACCCACTCCTCTGCGCAGTCCAGGTACATTTATTGGTGCGAATCATACAAGTTCAGGGTTTTTAATATATATTGTGGTGACCCACTCCTCTACGCAGTCCAGGTACATTTATTGGTGCGAATCATACAAGTTCAGGGTTTTTAATATATATTGTGGTGACCCACTCCTCTACGCAGTCCAGGTACATTTATTGGTGCGAATCATACAAGTTGGTGGTTTTCTTGTTATATATATTGTGGTGACCCACTCCTCTACGCAGTCCAGGTACATTTATTGCTGCGAATCATACAAGTTGGTGGTTTTCTTATTATATATATTGTGGTGACCCACTCTTCTACGCAGTCCAGAAAGATACCTCGTTGCAACGTTTTGGACTAATAACTATATTTTGAGGTGTTCAGAATACACTGTAAATTAGTGGAAATGCTTATTATTGAATGTTATTGAGGTTAATAATAGCGTAGGAGTGAAAATAAGCCCAAAAACTTGATTTTTAAACTTTTTATGTTTTTTTCAAAAAAAAATCCGAATCCAAAACCTTAAATCCGAACCGAGACCTTTCGTCAAGTGTTTTGCGAGACAAATCCGAACCCCAAAAATAATGAAAATCCGGATCCAAAACACAAAACACGAGACCTCAAAAGTCGCCGGTGCACATCCCTACTATGAATATGATTGTTTAAACACATGGTAACAATACCGAAGTTCACATTCTTAATGCAGGAACACATATGCTATGCAATGCAAACAAACCACATTTAAATCGCAAAATGTCATAACAATATCAATCAATATAGTTTATTTCATCCAATTATTCAACTTTGACAATGCAGTGTTAAGGATATCCACTGACAACAATTGTCTTTTTGTTTTGTATACATATATGGGCATTTATATTGCCAGTATATCCCATATATAATAAGGGGATATACTGAGTGCTTGTGAATTTCGTATCTGGTTTTGTTTCAAATATTGCCTTATGATGTTATAGCAGCTGTCTATCAGACCTATTTAAGGCTTTTTTGGGTGTGGCTCACAAGTCAGCCCTAGCTAGTTATATATGGGAGGTGAGTGCATCTGTTTTAATAGGTGTTTAAAGCATATAGGTCAGTGTAGGCAGAGTGCATAAAATAAATTGTCCTTGATGCTGGCTTAAAATATTTTGATTAAAATATGAACTAATATCTCATGTTCTCATTTTGATAAATACACACATATATGCAGTGTTAAGGATACATGCTGGCAACAACTGTTATTCTGCTCTGTATCACAGTGTGTATGTAAGCTTTGTCTGAGTGTGTGAGTATGAATCTAACCTGCAAAAAGAATAGATGTGTCACTTAAACATGGCATGGAATTCAATTTTCACTCTTCCTTCCACAACACTTAGAAAACACTATCGTTTAGATAATTTTATTATTGCCCTGACTGTATAATCCTGTCTACATTGACATGTGATACAAATTTGATATTTATTAAAAAAAAATCAGATCTGATTACATAAACACTGAATAATTCTAGCAATTTTATCAATTTCCAAACAGAGATACAGCATAGATTCCAGACTGATAAAGCACTACCATGTGGATGGGTTTAATCCCAATACTGGAGGCATAAACTACAGACTGTTTTTTCAAGAATGCACTAAGTCTGATGGCATTTCTCTATAAAGCATCTGTATCAGGCATTTGAATTTATGGAAATCTCCTGGAAACTTATTTTGAAATAAGAAATTATTTTTTTCTTTTTTTTATGAAAATGTATTTAAAAAGCATACAAATGAGGGTGCAGCGTGGCTTATATGTGACGTGTATGTGATAATGTATGTAACCTATATGTCTGTTTATATGGAACTTGCAAGTGAGTGTGAATGTAAGTTGTATGTAATGCACTGGTAAACCCAGAATATATAATGTAATGGGAAATAATATTTATGGTGAAGCTTTTCAAATGTAAAGATAGAGCCTTGCCTTATATATGTATGTTTAGGTAAAAGAAATATAAATGCAATGGACATTTTGTATACAAAATCATCCTTGTCACAAGCATGACGTCTTCTTGCCTTAATTAATAATCTAATGGATAATTTTTAATCAAATCTGATTTCAAACCTAAATATTCACAATAACTTCATGAGAACTTTATAAAAGTTCATGATTGTTCTGAAGAAATCAATAGGGAGTGGCACATTGTAAAAATTATTCTAAATATAATTATTTATTATAAAATTATATATTATCATACAGTTGTATTTTTGCTCATCTTTCTAGCAAATAATGCTGATCAGTGAATAGTATGGATAATAAATAATAGTGACTTTGATATCGCCCAATCCTCTTGTAATAAAGATGACAGATAAAGAATAAATGGTGAACTTCTTGGATTATTGTTGTTGTCTTAAGATTAAGTAAACAGGCTCAGGGAAAGCAGGCCAACAGGTACAGAGGGTGAACGAATATTAGAAAGCGAACACAAGGAAAGAGGGCCTTGCTGGAGATAGCTTGCATGCTAATGGAAAGGGGAAGACACAAATACGGTGGCACTGATAGGGGAGAAAACCAGGACAGTGGAGTTAGGAGAGAGGCTGATAGACTTGTGTGTTCAAATGTATTTTATCTTTTTACAGATGCAGAAGCATCCTTCCTGCACATTCTAAATAAAGAAAAAAAAAACCAGACACATTTTTTTTTAAAAGAAACATAATAAAAATATATTAAGTTAAGTGGATCATTTTCTTTGTTGCTAAAAATAACTGGGTTTTTTTTCGAAGAAAATGTGTAATATTCAGACATATTTGTTAGTAAACTATGTTATAAGGAGTTATTGCTATCATGTGATAATGTGGTAATGCAGTGAAAGGGTTAATATGATGTTGTTGTCAGGAAATAGAAGTGTTTAGGAGTAATAAGGTCAATTAGGGTAAATAAGGAACTGCACGCATGTATGTTCAGAAGTGAATTTGGAGTAAATTCATATATAGTGAAAAATGTGCACTTGCTCCAAAATCACTTAGAAGAGCAGATTATGCCTATTTACAATTTACATCATATAAGTAAATTACTATCGTATTCACATTAGGATGAATGTCTCCAGTATGCTTGCATTGAATACGGGCGTACGTACGCAGAGGTTACATGCTCTGTATAAATGCACACGTTGCGTCCGACAATGAATCAGGCCAAACATATTTTATCAAAGTATCGGTTCATCAGCATGTGAATTCCCATAAACCATGAAATAGCGCAGACATAATATACAATCTGCTTTTAAGATCATTCAATCAATGTACTATATAATATGGTTCTTTTTTTCCTATTAGAATAACTCACAGTTGTAACATCTACAATGGATTCCTGCACCAGTCCTCTGACATATTACAATAATCATGCATTTAAAACAAAACAATATCTTGAAACATATTGTTCAGCTACAGTGGATAAAGAAATTTTACAGGAATTTAATGTATATCCAATGGAAAAGCTTCATAGGGTATTTTCCTCAGGTATGTGTGTAATGAAATATTAAAAGCAATTTGTACTTCATTTCAACATTTGACAATGTTCCCCCTTCTGCCTACTGCCTAGCAGAGCTGTAAAAAAACCCAAAAAAACAAAAAACAGGACAGCGGCATAGAAAGGTAAATGAATGTGGGGTGGACAGTGGAGTGATTTCATTGTCCACATCACTGGAGCGGTCCTTGAGTTTGATTCTTGTATAGACTGGTACAGTACCTTGCTTTTGCCTTGCAAATGTGATTTATGTGCAGGGGCAGGTTGGGCTGGGGGCCAGGGTGGCAACTTTCCCCTGTGCCGGTCCCATAGTAGTCTACCTTGGGCTGGGTCACTGGACCACCTGCATTTTTTCTGTAGAAATGTTCCTAATAGGCTCCTGAGTTGAGTCTCACTCCTCGGGCTAAAATTTGCCAGCCCTCCCCTGTTTATTTGTGATGGGCTGATACTATTTATTTTGTGTTTCATGTGTGATATGGTCTTTGCACTTTATAGACTATATTTTATGAAGTGTTTGTCTTGATTTTTTCATTCTATTGTATCTTAAAAGCTACTGGAAACAGTTGCACCACAATATAGTTTCTTGATCTATCCCTTTGCCACATACTCCTATATAGTGTTTTTGCTCTAGTAAATTTTAGTATCAATGTTTCACCTGCTTTATCTCTAAAATCAGAGACAGTATATTTCCTATCTTTCTATGGCTTAGATATTTTCCATTTTTCATGTTTTAATCCTTTCACTTTTCTTGTCCTCTGGACTTAAATGAAACGAGATATACCATAGCTGAAGATATGTCTAGTATTACACCAGAAATAGTCCTTTCCCCATTGTGAACTTACTACTACTTTAAACAATTGGCTACTGTACATTGATATCTTTAATGCATTTATTTTGACAAACTGCATTATATTTTGAAACTAAATTTTACCTTGTTACTTATTTTTTAGAAAAGTTAACAAAATTAATCCGTGTGTATGTGAAGGTGTCAGTTAATAAATTATGTGTACATGTCCGTTAATAAATTAATGTTCTTAAATAAATGTTAATAAATTAGTTCACAAAGGCTCCTTTCCAGTTTTTTATTAGCATTTACTTATATAGCGGTAATCATATTATGCTGTACAGAGAAAATGTAGTAATTTAGATGGATATGCTGCATGTAATTTTTCTTTAACTGAATATGTTTTATAACAAGTGTGTTATATTGTTCTGCAGAACATATTGGCAGAGATACCCTGATTGATATAAGTGGTGGTCATATCCTCTTTCAACTGTTTCCAGTCTGTAAGTTCTTTAAAGAAGTTATAATACTAGAACATAATGACCAATGCATCAAGGAACTGAGAAAGTGGATGAGTAATGATCCAGATGCCCATGATTGGTCTTATGCCTCAAAACTTGCGATGGAGCTAGACACAAGGTTATTATTATTATTATTTTCTCAATACTGTCCTAAAAGAAAAATCTGCTTTCCTTAATTAAACTTAGATATTTGGGTGGAAAATAACAAACTTTTCTAAATTCTTTTAATAATCTGGTCTATGTCAGGTCTGATCAAAGTGCCTTTCTTTTTGAATGCAATACCATCTATTGTACTGCATCTCAGAAGGGAAACCAATATTGGATGATTGATATACCTTATGCAGTTTCCCTGTTCACCACTTGAATGCCTCTTGAACTGGTAATAGTGCAATACTGTCACACATCGCTGTCCGGGTATCTCCACCCGAGCATCGGCACACCTGCTATCATCTTAATTCCTTCATTGTACATGCTGTCAGCAGCAGTCTGCACCTGTGCTATCCTTCACCTGTGTTATCTGGCCTATCTAACCATTGGTCAGTATTCCTTTTATAAGGCTCCTCTTCTCACCTTTTCATTGCTGGTTCTTCGAGACTTCACATGGCCTTAAACAGCTTCCTTCTCTCCGTTGTATCTACCCCTAATGCATAACCTGGATACTGCTGATTTCTGCCTACCTGTTCCACTCCATAGTGGTAATTACTCTGATCATTTGCTGTATATACTGTATATCTGATCTCTGCCTAGCCACCTCATTGTGGATTATCCTGTTCGGGCTCTTCATCTCCTTCTCTCTAGTGTTCTACTAAGAACCCATGTATCTGCCCTTCACTGGGTTTAACCTTCAGTGTCAAGTTGCCTCTCTGTTCTGTCTCACTGGGAACTTCACTAGAAGGACGCGACCAGCAGGGTGAAAGCCGCTGAAGCCCAAATCTCCTTGCGGAGATCTCTGGTGAATACCTTCTACTCTGTTAGACTCCGTGCCTCTGGGTGCGTCTGAGATCCTGCAGTCTCAGTTGGTATTGGCCACTCATATTTCCTGAGCAGTCCTGACAAATACATTACTGTACTTGATAAGTTTCAAAATACAAACTTAAGAAAGGGTATATCTGCAAACAAATCACTTCTTGAAAGAGGCCAAGTACCTATGTTATGCTAAGATTTGGGTCACCAGCTACTTTTATTAAATTTACAGTGGACATGAGCAGCACTGAACCCCAGTGCCCGTATCATTTTTGTTCAAGTAGTAATAATTTGACATTCACAACTCCTATGGCCCATCCACTCATTTTCCCTTCCAGCCTATGCATACAGAAACATCAATATTACAACCATTTTTATCATATTGTTAAGTGACCTTCATTGTTTTATACAAAACTAATGTAATTTTACATCCAATAAAGGTTGTGTACAAGGTTAGTATATGTCTATATTTTTAACATATTTTGGTAATATATTTGCTTCTATTTTCAGTAAAAGCTATCAGGACATAGAAGATATGCTAAGAAGTAAAGTGAAACGTATTGTGCCATGCGATCTTGCCAAGGACAACCCTACATCTCCTATAGAGCTACCAAAGGCAAACTGTGTCCTATGTGTGCGGACTCTGGAAGCTATTAGTGAAGATCTCAACGCTTACCGCAGAAACCTGAAAAATATGTCATCTCTTCTTAAAGTCGGGGGACACTTAATACTGTTAGCAGATATCAACGCTTCTTTTTATAAGATCGGGGATGATAAGTACCACATCTTAAATTATGATGAAGGCTTTTTAACAAAAGCTCTAAAAGATGAAGGGTATGTAACTACATGTTTTGAAACTATAGGAAAGGTATCATCCTCTGATCTCTGTGACCTTGAAAAAACAGTTTTTGTTGTTGCCCAAAAACAGTGAGATGCAATAAACTTCCTTAACTACTTCAACACTAATTTAAGATTAAGCTTATTTATTTTTAGTTTACCAAGGTAAATTTTAGATTGATTGTCACTGGATAGACATATATATTTTTTGGTAATATAGTATAATTTTTTTCGTTTTTTTTTAAATGTAACCAGTGACTAGGACAATCACAACCTCTAAAGTGTGGTATTGTGATAGGATTATTACATTTGTGTGGCTAATTGAGCTCTTTAATGGCAGGAGGAGCTGAATCTCACAGCGGAGAGCAAAAGCACCCACCTCTTATGCCACAGGAGCTTCAGATGAATAATATTTAGATTATGGCAGAGACAAAAACTATGGTACTGTATAGAAAAGTAGCCAAGTTGGGTAACACCTTTATGGAATCCATTTACTTTTCTGAGATTGTTTTGTTTTTCATCTCTTTATATTTAATTATATAAATTCAAAATTCATATATATAACTACTATGCAATTTCCAGTGGGTGGTGTGTCTTTTTTCTTTTACATCTTTAAATGTAGAGTGCCTGTCATTGTGAATTTATATTAGTCATAGGAGAGATTTCATTCATTCAACATAGTGTAAATCACTGTGCAGGGTCCATAAAAAAGAACCATAGAGAGACTCACGAACAGGTTTGCAGGGAACAGACCCGCACTGGCTCATTAAAAAATAAAAAATATACTATATTGTTCACATGAAGACAAGATGCTGTTACATGGCTTGAGGATTGTTTCAGTCTGACTTTCATCAGGGGTAAATAAACTTTACTTTCACACACTTTATAAAGTCCCATTTGAGCCAAATTGTGTGAACCACACTAATTAGCTAAGAACACTAACAAACATATGTCTAAGACATACTCCAATTGGACAGTGCCCACAAGGGCATCAAAACTGCAATCCACATGCAAAGCCAATAGCATAATACATGATAAACATAGGGTTCCCAAGCAAAATACACATCAAAGCCAACGCAAAAGAAAATAAGTGATGAAAAGACATTCTATGCAATATGGTGCCCTCTTTCCTCGTCAACGTTGGGTAGAATTAGGGTCTCCATAATTATTTAAATGCAGCAGATACCCCTGCACTGATTGGGATGAAACCAATGCAAGTTGGTTCAGTTGGATCCAGGCCTGGTTTTAGGGGGCTTAGGGACCCAGTTGGAGTCCCGCTGGTGTACGCTTGCCCAAACTTTGACCCTGGGAGCCTGTTCTGGGCCTTCCACTGGATGTATTTGGTTGGTCTGTCTGGTTATGTATTCTGACACCCATGCCCCGATTTGGATGAAACCAACACGAGGTGGTCCAGTTGGTCCCTGGCAAAGTTTTAGGGGCATTAGGGTCCTGCTTGGACCGCCTGTTGGTGTATGCTGGCAAGAACTTTGACCCAGGGACCCTGTTCTGGGCCTTCCACTGAATAGATTTGGATGACATTTAATATAGAAACAAAAATGACACTGGGACAGCTACCTCATGGGTGTGTTGAAAGAGCTGCTAAGCTGCAAATTATTTTTAAAATGTTGACAATTACATCCAACCTATCGTTAACTTTAAACTTGAAGAGTTAAACCCGGGCAACGCCGGCTACTTCAGCTACTATGTGTGTATATGAGTATATATATATATATATATATATATATATATATATATATATATTAGAAAGTACCAAATTAAAGACTCTTTACTCCAGGATTTTTAAGTGGTTGCTGTTTTGTTTCAGCATAACACACACTTCATAGGTTTCACGGCTCCTTAACACACTTACTACAGCCAAATGTCCTAGCTATTGCTCGGTTACTTGTCAGCGTTGGAAGCCTTGCCCACAAGACCAGTGTGGACACAAAGACCTGTGTATAATATTCCGTGGTGTAAACAGGTGACAGGTAAGACTGTATGATAAAACACATGCAGGCAATCTGTAATGTCTGGATAGTTATCATTTATATTAAAACAACATGTCATGACCTTACTAAGAGTTCTCCAAGTATAAAGTACTTCACCACCAAAACAGACACACTCACTTATTTGTCAAAGGAAACATCCCAATCAGAATTCCTCATTAAATCCCCGTGGAGACATGGGGCCTGTTTCATTATGGCGCGCAAAACTAACGTATTGTGCACTTTTTTAAAAACACACATAAATGTGGCATTCGCACTTCCATATTCAACTAGGAGTCAAAGCAAAGATATCTATCTATTGATAAGTACAGGTCTAGGTGCGCTCTGCTCTAATAGACAATAGACTGCCGGATACGTCCAATACATATGTGGAATATAAAGTCACAAAAGAACACACAGAAGAAGAAAAAACTATTCAATTAATGTCACCTATTAATAATATGGTGTTAATGACAAAACATTTCTAAAAATAATAATTTTATTTTTAGCTTTTTTTTAATTAAATACATTTATTAGGATGTTGTTAATGTCCATTGTACATAAAATGCATTTTTAAAGCTGCTCCTGATTGCAAACACATGTTCTAGCATACATATGAGATCACCATCACTAGTAATCGGCACTTACATCCAACCTGTAGTTGGTGCAAGTTACATCACAGAAAACACATGCCTTTCAGATGCCCAAAGCGTGAATTGGATGCTGTTGCATGAGCTCAAGCTTGTAATGCCCTTACTGTACATTTACTATGTGCATACACCCATTCCCCATTCAGGCTCATGGTGTTCTATGTATCATCTCAACAGTCCCTCCCTCCCCCCCCCACTCTTGAGAAGAGGAATATGGTCGATGGGCAGCATTTCTGCTGCACTCAAGTCTTTTTTTCCACTAAATTTCCAGCAACAGAAAGATTTTTTAAATCCATCAATTCTGAAACTGTAGCTTGGGTCTTTTTAGTAGAGGCTCAATGCTTGATCAACCGATGTTTAAAGCATACATGTTATTTTACCAACACAAAGTAAGTTGCAAGGACAGTGCAGCACATAAATGAAGAATCTGCTCTCTCAATTGGTTCTATGATGGATGTTATAGGTGTTTCCAAATTTGGGATGTGTATAGCTATGACCCATGATTAGAAGTGTACCCAGTACTGCAATACCACCATGAATATGTGAAAGTCAATATGTGGCATGAGAAATAGGTTTATTTTTACAATCTGTTTTGACCAACAAATAAGCTTGGACCACTTTTATAGATACATTACAATGTAGACTTGATAGTTCCAGATAACATTGGGTCAGTTGCAATGAGATGCCGGTGCTGGATTGCAATATCTAATAATATGTAAATAGTATCAAAACATTATTTAAGCAAAAAACTTTTAAATAAATAATGATACTCTGAGAAAAGCAATCAAAGAACAATAAACAAACAAGTAAAGAACACTATTAGTTGAGCTAATATTGAATAGCGCTTGAAAAATCTTCTCACATACATAACATTGTGCATATGTCAGAAGAAGAACAAAACCTCATTGGTGAAGACAGTTATTGTTGATTTCAGTTCATTTTATTGCAAACTTTTCAAATTCATCAAATTCCTATTGTGTGGCAGACGTGGCAGGACAATCGGCAAAAAGTGGTGGGAGATTAACATGTGGAGAGAGTGAAGAGGAGCACACACCCTAAGTATGCACAAAATTCTATCTACAATACATTTATGATACTCTGAAAAAAGTAGCCGGACAGCAAAAAATCAATGTTTATATCACTTACTGATTTGGAAGGTAACACAATTCTTTCCTTTTTCTACTGCATCAGAGGAAAAAGAACAAATTAGGTCTCTGAGGAGAGACAATCAGAGTCCATCTTACTCTTTGGAGCCTGACACAGTTATATTTAATGGAGATCTTGTTGATATCAGTGCTGAGACTGTTAAGGATGAGTAAAATAAGGAAGATGACTATTCTGACCCTGAACCCTAATCCACAGTCCAAAATCCATAATCTTTAATATAATAGGGTCTCATAAACACAGATGAGCAGCAAATAGGATGACAGTATCTGGCTTGCTGAACCATGCTTGTCCCGTTTAATCTGCAATGTAAGTGTGGGAGGGCAGAAGGACAATGACATCTCCTTGTAATATTAAGAAATGATGTATTTAATAAACTACCATCCTACTACCTGTGAGGCTACTCTTTCCATCTGTTTCATTTATGTGAGGATACAGATGACAAGTTACAGTGCATTGTCATCACTGCAGCATCATCACCCGTGCACAACAAAAGCATAGTGGATGATGCATCATTCTTATATAAGACTAACTGCACATTCAGCACTTCTACTTCTGTAACAAACCTCATCTATATGCAGCTTTTATAAAGCCCTTACTCCAACCAAGATTTTGAATGACCAAGGTTTGGATTTACATGTTATTGTCAGCGCTTTGAAAAGTTTTGTTTCCTTGCCTGATAATCGAGTTCAGCTATGTACCTCATGATTCTACCTTTTCCAACCCATCAACTTCAGTTTTGTCCATTAGGAAGCATCCACTGAGGACTAAGCTAAGCATCTTGGCCAGACATGTTGTGTGTGTGATAGTTCCTTTTCAGTCAACCCCATCTTATTGTGCCAGTGGGAAATGCTATGCTTTACCTACTTGGGTTTTGCTGATATTTATTTCTTTACTAAGCTACCATCCTGCAAAATATCTGGGGCTGCTATTCCTGTCTATTTCATTTACGACAAGGGCCATCTCTTTTCAAGAGAAGCAGGAAATTTATCTTTGGCTGTGGCTCATAAATTTCTGGTCGTTTTCAGCTTTCGGCAACATGCAAAACATTGCAGAAGCTGCAGTAACTGAAGTAAAATATAATAACATGGTGGGATTTCATACTCCATACACTTCAGTAACTTGAGGAACAACAAAAACTACACAAAGTAGGAAAAGGAGGGACAACCTTCTTAAACCTTTTCAAATAGTATCAAGTGAAATGAGATTTGACACTGAGTAAGGTCATACCACTGGATTGTTAAACTATGCTTGTCCAGTTTAATCTGCAATGTAAGGGTGGGAAGGCCGATAGGCAATGCCATCTTCTTTTATTATTACGAAATGCTGGGCTTTGTCTATATGTATCTTTAATAATTTTCCATCTTACTCCCTGTGAGGCTGCTTTCTGGTTGATAAAACACTTTTATATAACTCTTACTGAACACTCAGCACTTCTGCTACAGATCAAGACAAGTAGGAGTAAGAGACATTCCCTTCCTGTGACCTTACCATTAACTCTGCACCAAGTTTTGGGCTCCAACTGATCATCAGAACTTGCCAGAGGTAATAACCCCACAATACACTGAACAATCTGGGTGCAAATATCATATCTTGAAAGTGATAAACAAGGCTCAGTGTCCCAACAACTTATATACAAAAGAAAGACAGCAGATGCATTCATAAATTAAGTTGCCATTTGACAGAATGACAATATAGAACAGAAGTTATCAATAAAAAATCAAACTTATATTAATCTATTCTCTCCAAAGCATAGAGCAAATAGGGCACTATAGAAGAGCTTAACAGCAAAAGGAGCAGATGTGGAAGGAAGGCAAAAGAGTTTATTGCGTGGCATGTTTAAACTGCGGTTGGGTTGGTTACAAATTTCCGACAGTACAGATACTGATGGAAATAATGCTAACATGAAAATGCCAACAGGCAAAATACCATCATGTAAATTTAACTGAAATGGATAAAATACCAACATAGTGATTGCTGACAGTGAAAATGCCACCATTAAAATGGACCCGCCGGCATGAAACAGGGATAACAATAAATAAAAAAAAGAGCGGGAGAAGCATGCCCCCCCTATTAGTCATATTAACCCTAGTACTTCCAGCCTACTGCTGGTAGGAGGAAAATCGGAGGGACAAAGATCATGGGTTTCCTCCAACTTTCCTCCTACCAGCCCTAGGCTTAGCCAGTCAGGGCTGGTGGCACTATAGATGGTGAACCCACAGCGGGCTGTCCCCCTGTCATTTGCCAACCATCCCCGGGCTGTGTAGCATGGAGCTGGATACTCCAGGGAGTATGGGTCTGCAAGAAAATGCAGGCCTCCTCCCTAGGGGTATTTAGCCCGATTCTGACAGCACTAGAGCTCTTCTCACACCCCTGAGCAGTGAGTGTTGGGTAATAATTGTGTAAATAAATAAAAAAATGAATTAAACACTATTTAACATTGGAGAAGCACAGATCCCAGGAAGCCTGGGCTGGCATGAACAGTCTTTGCATGCTGGTGCTTGTAGTAGTACAAGCACCAACATGCCCAGACTGTTCATGATAGCACGGGTTTGTTGGGACCTGTAGTTCAGCAATGTAAAATAGTATTTAATTTTTTTTTTACAAATCTACCTCTCCACGTCCACCCCCCCCCCCCAGTGGAGTGGGAAGAGTCCTAGTGCGGTCAGAGCACAGGGCTGGGTACCCTTAGGCAGGGGGCCTGCAATGTTTTCTGTACCCTAACTCCTAAAGGAATCCAGCCCCATGCTTACCAGCCTAGGGCTAGCTATCATCATGGCAGGGGGGGCCCCTTCTGCGGGTTCACCTGATATGGTGCCACCAGATCCAGCTGGTTAAGCCTAGAGCTGGTTGTATGAAATACCAGGGGGACCCCAAGATGTTTGTCCCCACGATTTTCCTTCAACCAGCACTAGGCTGGCAGCACAAGTGTTAATATGACTGGGGAGGTGTGAGGGTCATGCTTTTATAATTTTTATTAATTTATTGTTATCACTATTTACTGATAAACGATATTAAAAGGCAATGCCGGCATTACGACTCAGCATTTTCACTGTCAGCAATCACAATGTCGGTATTTTATTCGTGTCAGTGAAATTTTCATGACGGAAATTTGCCTGTCAGCATTTTTGTGTTAAATGTCTGTCTGTATTTCTACTGTCGGAAATATGACTACCACCTCAGTGGTTTGCGTGTAAGTGTGTAAATGTGTGTGTCTGTAACCCATACTTGCCTACTCTCCCGGAATTTCTGGGAGGCTCACGAATTTTGGGTAGTCCTCCAGGACTCCCGGAAAAGTAGCCAAAGCTCCCGGATCCTAAAAAATGCCGATATTCACGGCATCAACACCCCTCTTACCCCTGTCACATGACCTGTCCTCCTGGAGGACAGAGTCAGAAAGTCGTCAAGAATGCTGTAGCCTGTATGTGAGTTTATATATTATTTCAATGTGAGTCAGAATATATGTTGCCAATAAGTTAGGAAGTGTGAATGCAACCCCAATGTGAGTGTGTATGTAGCATGTATGTGAGTGTATATGTAACTTATATTGAGTGGGTGATTGTGTATGTCTTTTATATGTGTGTGAGCATGAATATAACCTGTATGTCAGTGTGCATATAACCTGCAAATGAGTAAGTGAGTGAATATGTAACCTGTATCTGAATGTGTACCTGTGAGGTGAGAGCATTTTATTTTACCTGTATTTAAAAAGGTGTTTAAAGCAAATAGGTCAGTGTAGGACCTGCTTACAATGAGGTGTTCTTGATGCTGGCTTAATTGTTTTGATCAAAACATGAACAAATGCCTCATCTTTTCATTTTGATAGACACACACATATGCAGTGTTAAGGATAAGTGCTGACAACAACTGTCTTTCTGTTTTGTATACACATATGGGCAATTATATTGCCACACAGCTGGTACCATGTATAATATGGGATATACCGAGTACATGCTTATTTTTTCTCTTTTTTTGACTCAAATTATTGGCTTGTGTTGTCATAGCAGCTGTCTATCAAGCCTATTTAAGGCTCTCTCCATTGGGTGTGGCTCACAAGCCAGCCCTATCTAGATGCAAGTTTCTGTACCTGGGATGTGAGTGTATTTGATTTTATCTGCATTTTAATGGTGTTTAAACCATTTAGGTCAGTATAGGACCTGCATACAATGAGGTGACATTGATACTGGGGTGCACGCTTAAATGTTTTGATCAAAATATGACATAATATCTTATAGTTTAATTTTGCTAGTTATACACAGATATGCATTGTTAAGGATATCCACTGACAACAACTGTCTTTTTATTTTGTATACATATATGGGCATTTATATTGCCATGCAGCTTGTACCATATATAATTTGGTATATACTAAGCGCTAGTGTATTTTTTTTTTTCCTCTGGTTTTGTTTCAAATCTTGCTCTATGATATAGCAGCTTTCTATGAGACCTATTTAAGGCTCTTTTGGGTGTGGCTCACAAGTCAGTCCAGCTACTTGTAAGCTCCTCTACTTGGGAGGTGAGTGCATCTGATTTAATAGGTGTTTAAAGCATATAGGTTAGTGTAGGCATAGTGCATAAAATGAGGTGTCCTTGATGCTGGCTTAAAATATTTTGATTAAAATATGAACTAATATCATGTTCTCATTTTGAAAAATATACACATATATGCAGTGTTAAGGACAGGGCCAGCTTTTTCATTGGGCATCATGGGCAGCTGCCTGGGGGCCCCACGGGCAAGGGGTCCCATAGGCATGGCTCTTAATGAGAATAAATAATCCTGCAAAAGAAAAAAACCTTCAAGGATCTATCTATCTCTATATAGCTGTATCTGTATACATCTATATATCTATATCTAGGGGCCCCGGTGCTCTGCTTTGCCCAGGGGCCCATAATGTTGTTAAGATGGCCCTGGTTAAGGACACATTAAGGATATGTACTGGCAACAACTGTTGCTTTGCTCTGTATCAGAGTGTGTATGTAAGCTGTGTCTGAGTGGGTAAGTGTGAATCTAACCTGCAAAAAGAATGTGTCCATTAAACATGGCATGGAATTCGATTTTTATTCTTCTTTCCACAACACTTAGAAAATATTATCTTTTAGACATTTTTATTATTGCCCTGACTGTATAATCCTGTCTGCATTGACATGTGATACAACTTTGATATTTATTAAAGAACATCAGATCTGATTACATAAACACTGAATAATTCTAGAAATATTATCAATTTTCAAACCAATACAGAATGGATTCCAGAATGATAAAGTACTACCACGTGGATGGGTTTAATCCTACTACACTACTGGATGCATACTTCTCTCCAAAAACCACAGACTGTTTTTTTCAAGAATCCACTAAAAGTCTGATGTCATTTCTCCATAAAGCATTTGCATCAGGTATTTGAATTTATGGAAATTTACTGGAAACTTATTTTGAAATGCAAAGGTTTTTTTTTTGTTTTTTTGGTTTTTTTTTTAAAATGAAAAATGTATTTAAAAAGCATACAAATGATGGTGCAACGTGGCTTATATGTGACATGTATGTAACCTATGTCTCTTTATATGGAGCTTCCATGTGAGTGTGTATGGAAGTTGTATGTAATGCAATGGTAAATGCAGAATATATAATGTAATGGGAAATAATATTTTTGGTGACTCATTTCAAATGTAAAGATAAAGCCTTGCCTTATTTATGTATAGGTAAAAGAAATATAATGGACATTGTGAATCCCAAATCATCCTTGTCACAAGCATGAAGTCGTCTTGCTTTAATTAATAATCTAATGGAGAATACAAACCTAAATATTCACAATTACTTCATGAGAACTTTATTAAAATTCCTGATTGTTATGAATAAATCAATAGGGAGTGTCACATTGTAAAAATTCTAAATATAACTATCTATTATATATTACCATATAGTTGTATTTTTGCTCATCTTTTTAGCAAAGTATGCTGATCAGTGAATAGTATGACATGGGTAATGAATAATAGTGACTTTGATATCGCCCAATTCTCTTTTAATAAAGATGACAGATAAAGAATAAATGGAGAACTCTTTGGATTATTGTTGTTGTCCTAAGAATAAGTAATCGGGGTTAGGGAAAGCGGGCCAACAGGGAGAACAAATATTAGAAGGTGAACACAAGGAAAGAGGGCCTTGCTGGTGAGAGTTTCTATCCTAAATGAAAGGGGAAGACACAAATAGGGTGTCACTGACAGGGGGTGAAAGCCAGGACAGTGGAGTTAGGAGAGAGGCTGATAGACTTGAACAAAGAAATGAGTCTTAAGAGCATGCTTAGGCCTTTGAGAGGAGCATTTGAGTTCGTACCACAGTCCTATAGGTGGGATGAGGTGACTAGTGAGGCGGTGGTCATTGGCAGAGTGGAGGAGGCGGTGAGGAATGTAGGTAGAGATGACATGAGGGTGGATGATTGAGAGCTGTGAGGGTGATGAGTTTAAATTAAATTCTCTAGGCCATGGGGAGCCAATGTTGGGACTGGTGGAGGGGGGCAGTAGAGAAAGAGTGGTGGGAAAGAAAAATCAGGCAGCAGCATTGAGGATAGACTTAAGAGTGGTAAGGTGAGAGTCGGGTAGTCCAGAGAGAAGGAGGTTACAATAGTCAAGGCAAGAGATTAGAAGTGTTTTTGTTGGTTCTGTGGTGAGAGGTAGGGGGGGGGCTGGTTGAGCCCTGGAAGGGGGAAGAAGATATATATATTTTTTTTAAATACTGAGTTTAAGAAATTGCTGGGACATCTAAGAAGAGACAGCAGGAGACACAAGACATGTTGGAAGGGGAGAGGTCGGGGGATGAAAGATAAAATTGGGTATCATCAGAATAGAGGTGGTAGTGGCCCAAGAATGGAACCTTGGGGATCTCCGACACTGGAGGGAGGGGGGGTGGAGTCATGTGTAAAGACTGAGAAAGATTGGTTGGTGAGGTAAAAGGAAAACCAGGAGATGACACTGTTACATACAGAGGCCTATAGATTTGAGATTTGAGATTGCTAAATGAGGAAGTGGGCAAAGTTATCGAAGGTTAAGAAGGGAATGGCCTTTGGATTTGGCGAAGAGATGATCATTGGTGACTTTAGTGAGGGCAGTTTCGGTGGAGGGGGTGAAAACCGGATTGGAGTCTATTAATTAGTGAGTGCAAAGAAACGAGGTGAGACTGTTGTAGACAACCCATTCAAGAAGTTTGGAGGCAAAAGGAACGAGGGAAATGGGGTGGTATTTGGAGAGAAAGGAAGGGTCAAGGTATGGCTTGAGTATTGGGGAGATAAGGGCATGCTTAAAGGAGGAGGGGAAGATTCCAGGGAAGAGTGATGGGTTGAGGAGGTGGGCAAGATGGAAGCGGGAACGGAGAAGGTGGGAGGGGATGAGGTCCTGTGGGCAGGTAGAGGAGGAGAAAAAAGTTTGGCTTTCATCTGCAGATACCGGATAGAAGGAGGGTGGACTAGCAAGTGAGGGGAAGGAGCTAGCATCCACAGAGGGGGGACAAAGTTGGCACAGAGGGGGAGAGAGGGTGAAGCAAGAAGGGACTGCTGGGAGGAGATGTCTTGATATATTGACACAATTTTGGCAGTGAAATAGGTAGCTAAGTTGATAGCAGAGAGCAAAAGGGGAATTGGGGGAGGAGGTAGGTGAAGGTGGAAAAAAAAAGAAACGGAGGTTGGAGGAAATGAGAGCCTTAAAGAAGGATTATTTAGGGCTGAACTTTAAGAGGCAAGCCTGAACTTGAAGTGGAGGAAGTTAGCATGAGTGTGTGACTTTCTCCAGAGCTGTTCTGCAGCGGTTGTGTTGCGGACCCACAAAGCTTGATGGTGACAGCTGGGGCGACAGTGAAGTGCAGTGGTAAGAGTGTGATTATAAGAGACTGCATCATCAGAGCAAGAAATAGTGGTGATTGAGGGAGGGGGGGGTGGAAGAAGTGTCTCCAGGGAGAAGGAGAATATGATCAATGGTGGCAAGATTATGCCTAGTGAGAGTAATCTTAGGGAAGGTGATGGGGTTGGAGAGATGCTAAAGGAGAGGAGCTGGTGATCAGGGAGGAAAGGGTGAATTAAAGTGGTCTGAGACAGTATCGTGGTGTGAAAAGACCAGATCAAGGGAGTTGCCGCAGCGGTGGGAGGGAGAGGAGGTCCATTCAGAGAGACCAAGGAAGGAGGTGAAGAAGAGAAGTTTGGGTGCAGCAGGGTCTGAGGGATTATCTATAGGGATATTAAAGTTCCCCCTAAGATGAGGGAGGGATGGTCAGATGAAAGTGAGGAAGCCAGGTGGCAAAGTGATCAAGGATTTTAGAGAACGGACCAGGAGGACCGTAGATAACGGCAACATGGAGGTGGGCCGGATGGAAGAAGCAGATAGTGTGTACTACAAAGGAAGAGAAATAGGGGGAAGAATCCAGAAAGGACAGCAGGGGGAGAGGTCTATGCCAATCCCACTACCTTGCCTTTCCCCAGGTCTGTGGGGGACAAGCCCCCATTAGAGAGCAGCATGAGAGATGGTGTGCCGAGGGGATAGCCAGGATTCAGTCATAGCAAGCAGGTTTAGAGATAAAGAGATCATGGATTGACTTCAATTTGTGACAGGCTGACCTGGCATTCCAGAGACCACTGGATAGACGAGAGGGGAGATGTGGATGAGTTTGTTGGAGTTGCTGGACTGCAAGGGTTTGTATGATATTGAGTGAGGGGCATGACTGGGAGAGAACCTGGAAATGGATGAGTCGCACGGACTATGAGGTGACCTGACAAGAGGGAGGGAAGCGAGAGGTGGGGAAGGAGAGGGTATGGGGCTGATTAGGGTGGGTATGAATGGGAGAGGCGGGAGAAGGAAGGGGTGATACAAGGGAATAGATTTTTGGGGGGAAGAAGAGGGTGGGTGTAGGTAGGAACAGAATGACGCTGAGAAGAGCAGTGATTGGGACGAGGGAAAGGGGTGAAGGGGAAAAGGAAGGTAGTGAGTCAGATCAGGGGCACAGAAGCAGATGAGAGGGATGAGGAGGGGGAGAATATAGGAAAGTTGGACAAGGGATAGAGGGGAGAGGAAACACATGAGAGAGAAGCAAAACATAATAATGCCAGAGATAAGCGTGAAATAGACAATTTAAAGTATGACGGAAATAAAGGACTGTGAGGTTACAAGTGAGGTGAGAAAATGGTGCGACAAGGACAGGTGAGTAAAGAGAAACTGCAGAGGTAGTAGGAGAGTAAAGAGGAAGAAAAGATTTAAATGGATCAGCAAGGGAATGGCAAGTAGCTAGGATAGTAGAGATAAGGGATGGGTCCATAAAAACAGATAGATTAGACAGTAACATTAGGCAGGAGTGTATAAGGATTATATAATATTAGACCTAGTGGAAGGTTCCCTGTGGTAGCTGAGTAAGATCAGTGAGCAATGGTGAGCCAGATAAAAATTCAGGATAAGTGGAGCAGCAAGTGGTGTTTGAAGGTAGGAATACAGGCAACTGTATAAGTGAAACAAAAATGTCATAATAAAACTGCAGCAGCACAAAATAAGGTTGAGAAACAGAACAGTGGGTTGTAGTCAGGCTGTGCACAATGCAGGTGGAGGATATTAGAGCTCTGATTGTTAAATGTCCTAATGTAGCTGTAGTAGAGTAGGCCTGAACAACCAGTGGCTCTCCAGGTGTTGTGAAACTCACAGTCCCAGCATGCCCTGATGGCCATCGCCTGGCTATCTACTGGCAAAGCATGCTGGAGCTTGTAGTTTCAAAACACAGGGAGAGCCACAGGTTGATCAGGCCTGAGGGTAGTGTTCACCCTCCTGTTCTCCTCTAGCTCAACTCTTGCGTAAATATTAAGGGTGTGCACCGGCCACTTTTAGTGTTTTGGGTTCTGACTAGCTTGAGGTTTTGGGTTCTGATTTGTTTTGCCAAAATACCCGACTAAAGGTTTTGGTTCTGATTTAGGGTTTTGGGTTCTGATTTCTTTTTTTTTTTTTTTTTTTTTCACTCCTACGCTATTATTAACCTCAATAACATTCAATAACAATCATTTCCACTAAATTCCAGTCTATTCTAAACACCTCACACCTCTCAATATTGTTTTAAGGCCAAAAGGTTGCACCGAGGTAGCTGGATGTCTAAGCTAAGTGGCACAAGTGGGCGGCACAAACACGTGGTCCATCTAGTAGTGGCACTGAAGTGGCAGACAGGATGGCAGTTTAAAAAACTAGGCCCCAAATAGCACATAATGCCAAAAAATGAGTTGCAAGATGCAATTGTCCTTGGGATGTTGTTGAAATAGGACATGCGCACTTTAACAAAACAATCATTTCAGCGACCGGGCCTACAAAACTGTGGCTGAAATGATTGGTTTGTTTGGGCCCCCACACCAAAAAAGCAATTCATCTCTTCCTGTACAAACTAAACAGGCTCTACTGAGGCAAGATGTCGTCCTCATCCTCTGATTCCTCGCCCCCTTCAGTGTGTACTTCCTCATCCTCACACATTATCAATTCGTCCCCGCTGGACTCCACAACCACAGGTCCCTCTGTAGTCTCTGGAGGCCAGTGCTGGTCTTGATTGAAGAATTGATAATTCATTTTTATGAACATCACTTTTTTCAATGTTTTGCGGAAGCAACCTCCTTCGCCGCTCACTGACCAGGTTTCCCGCTGCACTAAAAACTCTTTCCGAGTACACACTGGAGGGGGGACAACTCAGGTAAAATAGAGCCAGTTTGTACAGGGGCTTCCAAACTGCCTTTTTTTCCTGCCAGTACAAGTAAGGACTGTCTGACATGTCTACTTGGATGGTGTCAGCAAAGTAATCCTTCACCATTTTTTCAATAGTGACAGCATCCAATGCAGCGACAGACATGTCTGCAATGGTTGGCAGGTCCTCCAGTCCGAACTAGATGTTCTCAGCATCCCGGCCAGTGGGTCGTTTAGGAAAACTGAGCTTTTTTCCTCGCAGCCACAGGTGTTGAAGAAAATGAAGGAGGAGCTGTTGGCATGTCACGGTCCTCTTCAGAGGACAATCTCCTGACCAGCAGGTCTTTGCACCGCTGTAGACTTGTGTCCGCCGGAAACACACAACATACGCTTTAAACCTAGGATCCAGCACGGTGGCCAGAATGTATTCCTCTGACTTTAAAAGAGTGACCACCCTCAGATCCTGGCAAAGCGTACGAAGGGCTTCATCCACAAGAGCTACATGCTTTGTTGAATCGCAATGCTTTACCAGCTCCTCCCTCACTTTCTCCAGCTGCTTCTGCAACAGCCTGATCAGGGGAATCACCTGACTCAAGCTGGCAGTGTCTGAACTGACTTCTCGTGTGGCAAGTTCAAATGGCTGGAGAACCTTGCACAACACGGATATCAGTCTCTACTGCGCTTGACTCAGGCGCATCCCCACTCCTTTGCCTATGACGCAGGTGGCTGTGTAGGCTTGAATGGCCTTATGCTGCTCCTCCATCCTCTGCAGCATATAGAGGGTGGAGTTCCAGTGCGTCGCAACCTCTTGTTTGAGGTGATGGCAGGGCAGGTTCAGCCTTTTTTGATGTTGCTCGAGTCTGCGGTAGGCACTGGCAGAATGCCAAAATTGTCCAGCAATTTTGCGTGCCATCTCAAGCATCTCCTGCACACACCCTGTCACTCTTCAGGTAATGCTGCACCACCAAATTTATGGTGTGGGCAAAACATGGGACGTGCTGGAAATTGCCCATATGTAATGCCCGCACAATGTTACTGGCATTGTCTGACACCACAAATCCCCAGGAGAGTGTAAGTGGGGTTAGCCACTGCAAGATTATTTCCCTCAGTTTCTCTAAGAGGTTGTCAGCGTTGTGCCTCTTATTAAAACCGGTGATACACAACGTTGCCTGCCTTGGAACGAGCAGCCGTTGTGGAGATACTGCTACCGATGCAGTTGCTGCGGAAGGCGATGCATCTACCCAGTGGGCTGTCAGTCATAGCCCTTAGTTTGCCCTGAACCACTTGTCCACATGTCCGTGGTTAAGTGGACAGTGGGTACAACCACATTTTTCAGAGCACTGAGGACACTTGATCGTACTTCTCTGTACATCTTTGGTATCGCCTGCCTAGTGAAGTGGAATCTAGACGGGATTTGGTACCGGGGACACAATACCTCCATCAACCGTCTAAATCCCACTCCACTGATGGCGGACACCGGAAGCACGTCTAACACCAACATAGCTGTTACGGCCGCAGTTATCCGCTTTGCCATAGGATGACTACTGTCGTACTTCGTGCTCATGGCAAACAACTGTTGGGCAGTCAACTGTTTGGTGAAAGACGTAGCGTTCTTACGACTTCCCCTCTGGAAAGATGACCAACTACCAGCAGCAGCTGCAGTAGTAGGCGTACCGCTGCAGGATTCCCCGGAAGAATCCCGGATTGAAGAGGACTCAGTCATGCCGGTGACATGGCCTGCAGGACTAAATCTGATGGAGATCGTGGAGGAAGTAGACGAGGAGGGTGTTGGTGGTGTGTATACAACAGGACCAAGGGATTAAGGTGTCCCTGGACTGCTGACAGTTCTAGCCACAGGTCCTGAACTAACCACTGAACTATGAAGGTTCTTCAGGTGACGTATAAGGGAGGATGTCCCTAGGTGGCCAAGATCCTTACCCCTGCTTATTTGAGCTTTACATAAGGTACATATGGCCATACATTTGTTGTCCGGATTGGGATAAAAATAACTCCAGACCGAAGAGGTGAATTTTTTTGGTCTTCTGACCAGGCATGACAATGGGCTTTTTCATCCCATGGACAACAACTGTTTCCCCCCCTGGTGCCTCATTTATGATAACAACATCAGCATCCTCCTCGTCAAGGTCCTCCTCAGCACCAGCTACATCGATATCCTCCTCCCGGTGTACAACATTCACACCTTCATTAGCCAAATCTGTAACTGGACTGTGGCTGATCCTTCCAGCAAATGCAGAGGGCATGCTGCAAATGGTGGAAGGAGCCACCTCTTCCCGTACATTGATGGGAAGGTCAGGCTTCGCAACCACCAACACCCTTCGGTTCGCCTTGGGGATTTGTGATGCCATCTCTTTAGAAGGCAGAGATGTTTGCTGTGTTGTTGCTGACAGCTTAACTCTCAAATTTTTTTTTTTTAGAGGGGGGGGGGTAGGAGGAGGGCTAAGATCCTTGGGTGAAGCTGAACCATTAGTCATGAACACGGGCTAGGGCCTTAGCCGTTCCTTGCCACTCCGTGTCGTAAATGGCATATTGGCAAGTTTACGTTTCTCAGATTTCAATTTTCTTTTTTTGCTAATTTTAGTGAACTTTGGCTTTTTGGATTTTACATGCCCTCTACTAGAAGAATGGGCATCGCCCTTGGCAGACGACGTTGATGGCATTATATCGTTTATGTCATGACTAGTGGCAGCAGCTTCAGTATTAGGAGGAAGTGGTTCTTGAGCTTTCCCTACTTTATCCTCCAAATTTTGGTACTCCATTATATGCAGCACAAGAGAGCGTACCCCTAAACCACACACACTCGGCAAAGCCTTTACAAATTATCTGCGGCACAAGAGAGTACCACTGGACTGGAGTTATACAGCAGTACCTATTTTTTGGTACAGCAGCAACAGTGAACGTAGTTTATATAAACTATATATAACGTATTTTTATATATTGCAGTACTAATATTTCTTGACTGCAGGAACAGTGAACCTATTCATATATTGCAGTAGAAATTTTTAGCCTTTTTTTTTTTTTTTTTTATAATTTTGAAATAACAATGCCCTTAGCAGAACAGAGCACAGGACAAAGCGCCACTAAACTGATCTGCAGGACAGAGCACAGGATCTCAAAGGAAACCACTGAAAAGCAAGACGGGAGCTCCCTAACTACAACCTCCCTCTTGAGTGATCGCAGCCAGAATGATGATAGCGGCCGCGAGCGTTGAATTTATGACATCCGAGTCTCGCGACATCCGACGCGAGACTTGGATGTCATAGCCTCGTTTTGGCTTTATTTCGCGGGCGGAAACACACAAACGCTCGGATCCGCACTGTTCGGGTGGGCTCGGATTAGTGAAATCCGAGCCCGCTCATCACTAGTAAATATATACTGATACTTACATAATACAGGGCTGGGTCTCTATCCTTCAGTTGTGTTACAGAAAAATCTGACATTTGTCCTGATCCCTGCATCTTTTAACTTCTAGTCTGCTATTTCTTGAAAGAAATTACAATTCTAGAATTCAATAACCTTTGCATCAAGTAATAGGATAATGAAGATGCAGATGCCTATGGCTGGACCTGGGCAGTAACACTCATGTAAGAGTTAAAAGGAAGCAGAACTGGTGTCACATTTCAGTTTGTGGGTTTTTTTTTTTTTTTTTTTTTCCATAATTTCCATTCAGATTTAAATTTAATTTTTTTCTCAATTTTATACTAATTTACAATATCACTAAATTATCACAATCAAAAACTATAGGACACAGAAAATAAACATAATTATAATGAAACATAATGTTACACTAAAGTTAGTTTTTTACCAAGGACCATACCAGTGACAGGGATCATAAACTGAATGGAAGCAAGAGCATTTCACCATAAGCATAGGAAGGCGTTCTTTATTGTAAGGGTGGATAAGCTGTGGCATTCCTTACTACAGGAAGTGGTGATAGAAAAGTCACTAACATAATTTAAAAATGGATTGGATGCCTGTCTTACAAGAAACTATATCTGTAGCTATAATTAGCAAAGGATATTATTGGGGTCATTGACCCTGGTAATTTATCCTATTGACATGTCTTTGTGTATATGTGAATATATATATATCTATCTATATCATCCTTGTCAAGGACCATACAGGAATTTTGTTTACCCTGGTGGGGCTAGACTGGCAACATACTAAGGGCTTTGCTTAGACTTTTTTTCTGGATCAATGCAATTACTTTATGAAAAGCTGAGTTCAATAGACCCGTTTGTCTTTTTATTTTTTTATTTTTTTTTTTAAAGCTTGACACTCGTATAATTGTGTCAGCTTGAAGTATTGGCAAGATCAAAAATAGATAAAATGTCTCACAAAACAGCCCCCCCCCCCTCCAGATGGCCAGAAATAGTATTAGCTTTTTTTTGGGGTACTTTATTTTTTGAGTTAAGTAAAAGTATGTATGTATTAATGTCATATGCATATGAGAAATGATATTTTTACTTGCATAGGTGGATCTTGCCCTCAATAGTTTTCAAATCATGAATAATCAAAAAAACTTATAAATAACAAGTTAGATGTATTAACATTTCATATAAAGGTGCTTTGTACCTTCAACATCTCTGCATTAGCCTGACAGGAGGAGGCGCACGATCTTGATAGGCACGGTTGCTGCTTTGCATTTCAGATCTATCTATCCTGTCCAAGTAAGATTGGAAACCTGCACTCCATATTAAAGTTACTCCCATTCTCCTCCCCCCCCCCCCCCCCCCCAAGTCCAAAGTGAAGCTGTTTCATTATATCATACAGAGCAACAAGTCAAAAAAGACAGCTCAGCGGCAAAAAAAGATGGCTAAATAGAATAGCCTAATCACAATATACTCATTATAAGCTGGCACTGATGGAACAAATGAGTGTATGTCATAAAATACCCAATGGCTGTTTTTGTGCTCTTGTGGCACCGTTATCAAGCACGCAATAGAGGTGTGTGAAAATGAGCGGAGATTTCTACTGTGGCTTACTATTTCATTACCAGTGAGACAACATGGGTTTAAGTGCATGTTGCTGTGTATGCTGCCACTTGTACTGTAGTCCTCATCTGGAAATGATAATATAATAGAATAAAATAAAAATTCCCTTACATATAATCATTAACAAAACTTGGGCCATTAATTTAATTACAAAACAATTTGGCCCTCTTAACATAATTAAGATAATTTAAAACTTGTATTGTGCCTCCTTTTTATGTTAACATTTAAACCGCAGTGGAAAAGTCATGTATTTGTTTTCTCCCCTATAGAAAGCAGCATGTTTAATGTGGCGATTTTTTTTGCATATCAATTTCTGGCGAGTTTGCGAAATCGCAGCTTCTTACACATACAAGGCACCTTGTATTGCTAGAGTGGCAAAATGCTGGGACTATGATAGAAGTATTTTTGGAAATTAAGATTTTGAAAAAATATCACTTTACTGGCCATTTTCTATGAACAATTTAATACATCTGCAAAGTTAAACTCGCCTGAGAAAATCGTTGAAAATCCCAAATCGCAGCTTGATACATTTACCCCCAGTATTCTTCTCCCAAGAATTATATAGCATGTAAAATTGCTCCTTAAGCAAGCATATAAAAAAAATCATGGTGTATTGCCCTTAAAAAGTATAAATTCCTATATTGAAAACAACACCCGTATATGAAAAACAATCGAATAAAAGCTTCTGATCCTCCAAGAAAACATGATTTCACGGGAACAATAGAAAGATTTTGGAAATAAATATAGACCAGCAGTGAATTTCCAACATGTCTTATCCTTTTTAAATTGTAGGACTTTCCATATACAAGTTGGCAAAGCTAGGGGTATATTTACTAAACTGCGGTTGGAAAAAGTGGAGATGTTCCCTATGGCAACCAATCAGATTCTAGCTGTCATTTTGTAGAATGAACTAAATAAATGAGAACTAGAATTTGGTTGCTACAGGCAACATCTCCACTTTTTTAAAACCGCAGTTTAGTACATTTACCCCTTAGTCTCCAATGTATGATTGGACAGACACAAAATGAGTCTGTAGACTGTTGTCTAGGACTATGGAAAATACATGTGTGAAATCAAGGCTTTCTGGTGACTACACTTTAATGCTGTCCCTTGAACCCCACAAAATATCCAACATTAGCTCAAGACCCTTACATTCTTCAATGGCCTCCTGCTCCTCCTCTAACTCCTCCCTGGGCTCCACTGTCACACATTTCTTCGACACCAGAGGTTTAAGCAGTGGAGCACAGTCAGGCGATCTTCTGAAATAAATGACAAATTACAGATATCTTTCAGAAATCGGCTGTTTCACACTTGCATAGAGAAACAGAAAATGTTAGGTTGCATTGTGAAATATCCAATTCCACACATAGACAATTGAGTGGCTAAATAAATACATCACTTATAGATGGACTTGAACTGGGCAGTTTATATTAATCACATAGTGAATATGAAACTTCACACCTACATAGCAGTCCTTTAACTTGGTCAAGCCATATTGCATTGTAATGGGCCAGATCTAAGTTATCTAGTTTTGTTAAACATAAACAATTCTGATAAAAAGAGAACTCTCATCTACAAATCTCTGCCCTTAAATCCTCTATTAGGAGACAGCCCGAGCTAAGGTCTTTCCACATTCACTGTAGCTGCACCACACTGCCTGTGGTTCAACTGGATCTGCAGGTGCCGGTGGACAGCCACATACACCTGCAGTTTGTCCTCATTAGTAACGTATTGAGCTCGGCATGGGTGAATGGGACAGCCCTCATGTTTGTAAGTGACTTTTCAACATTCTGTGCACTGGTTGGTTTGGTTCTCAGTGCATGTATGAGCTTAGGCACGTCACTCATGGATCCCTTCTATGCCATATGCAAGATAACTGACTCACCTGTCAATTATTCTTAGTCATCAACTGTCTCATGACAATTAGGGGCGTGACAACGCCTAGCCATTCATAAAGAGGCAATCTCAGGAGAATGAACCTGCATGCCCTTTATTACATCTGGAGAGGCAATTATTCACAACTGCCACTTTCTGACTTTGGATCTGAGTTCTGAGCTTCTACATTACTATAATATCTTTGTGGACAAATAGAGGTCTCAAAAAAGCAAAAACAAAACGCACACACACCATACAGTCTACCTTCCATTCTGTTCTATTGCTGAGTAGTAGGTACTATGTGAGCCATATTACAGGGCATTTAAATTATTACTAATTACTACTGTCTATTTACCTCCCTTTAGACCCATGCCTAACCTCGAACAGCCAGGGCAGATTCAGGCCTCTGACTCCTCCCCTTGAGGAATTTACATCCCAGGAGGTGGAGGTATTGGCCCAGCTGGTGGTGGAGAAGCTGCATTCCACCACCAGACAGCTTTCCGCCTCTGCGAAATCTCATGCTTAGGATGACATAATGCATAATACTGTGCCCCCCCCCATTAGTACAATAGCTCACTCCTGTCCATCATCCTAACTTCCAAACACAAAACCCTCAGCCTCATCATGCTATATTTTCCATGGTTATAATTCCCACTTTTGTAATTCTGTCTCGCGATCTTCTCCAGCCCAAATACATTCTTTTGGGCCAAACCCATTTTTGCAACTACTTAATTTATCCCTACCGGCCTATTATTTTCAAGCCATGTCTGCCTATCCCTCCCAGCCACCTTTCTCTCAAGCACCTTCTACACACCATCCAGCCACTTCTGTCACTACATTGTCTCACTTACTCTCTGCTGTCCCAAAGACTTCTTCTTTTACACTGTTGCCTACCACATCACTGGCCTAGATGTTGAACTTGGCTTCTGGTTAGCTATGTGAAACAAGGGTCAAGAAGCGCCAGGGGGGGAAAAAAACATTAATTTCTTGTGGAGATTATGTGTTGAACCTAATCACTGATAATTACTTTACCCTGAATATTCATGTATGTCTGTGTGTTTTTTGTATGTAACCTTGTAAAATATTGTAGCAAGTGTGCTTTGCTGAATGAGTTTGGACTATGCAAGTGTCTTTTGAAAGTAACCAGGCCAGACAGATAACATCTGATATGTGACAGTGTTTATACAGTCTGATCAACCAGGCAGACCAAAGGTGAGCGATACTATCCTTTGAGATGTCAGATATCTATCTCAGGAAATGGATAACTCCCTTTGAAAGCCCTGTCACTCTGGGAAATGCCCTGCCATTGGGTTGACATAGTTAATTTCCAAAGGTGGGGGCGAGAACAATGTGAGGTTAAAATCCGTTGCCTGACCTGGTAATATTATTAATTTTTTCTATGGAGAGACATGTCAAGATGGAAATGGGCCATTGCTTTCAGTGTACTCCTCTCATGCCAAGTCTTAAACTAGTAAGTTAGTGACTGGTTTTATTTACTATTTTATTTCTGAAACTTATTTGTGCAACTTATTTTGTATGTCTTGTTGTTAACTGTCTTGTAATTAATCCTCAAACTTTTTTTGGTTTAAATGCATTTTATCTAGCATATTCTTTGAACTTCCAAAGCTAAATGATACTCATGCTACATGTGTATGTGATTTTTAAGTGTGTAATTAGTGATTTTGGTGGAGGTAAGAACTCCATAGTAAATCCTTCGTGGTGGCAGAAAAGATGCATCCATTGGTAAGTGACCTAGGTAACTCTAGTCATGGCCAGTTATTTCAGATTGCTGTATCTGAGACAGGCATGTGGTTCGTGCCAAATCGCGTGTTTTCAGTTTGCTTCACATGTGCTTTGTGTGGATTTGTTAATACAAGTTTCTTTCTGAATTTCAAAACTAAAGTCTCTGAAATGGTTTATAAATGCAAAGTTTTTTTTTAAGTAAATGAACATAAAAACACCAAACTTCAATTACAGAAAAAAGGGGGAATGCACATATATAATATAGCCATTAGTGATAAAACAGTTAAATATATATAGATATATAATTTCCCATAAACATTAGGAAGTTCTTAAGGTCTACGGAACATAAAATACATTTTTAGTTGTTTGCTATGGCACACATGCATACGATACTGGCCACTAGAATTCAGGACCTAGACTAGCCCTATAACTGGTGCAAGAGATGTGGTATAAAAGCAAGTAATGTTTGATGTGTAGTGCTTCATTTTGAAGTGGCTGTGTGCACTTGTGTGACGCCCACACAATACAGCAGCTACGGAAAAAAGGCCCTTCCTCATTTTCTCCTTTTGAAATCACAGGCTGTAGTAAGTGTCTTTTGCACTCGCACCAAACAGAACTGCATTCATAGCTATATCTCCAGGTTCTGGGCATGTGCAGAGTGATTTTGCATACAACATGATCAAAATCAGCAGATACATGCCTTGATGAATATGGCCGTCTGTTTTTTATTCTTTTATTAAAAGTATTTTGGTTTTTAATTTTTTTTTTTTTTTTTTTTTTAAATATTTTTGATCTTTAATAGTAGTGACTTTATGCTGATGGTCTTCTTCCAGGTAAATACTTCAGGGAAATAACACACACTCCATACCTCTGATGAAACCACACTTTATTGATTAAGAAACACATTGGTTATTAAAATGCACATTTGCCTTCAATTGGACTGAAGCTATGATACTCTGGTAGTAGAGGAGGAACATATTCCAGCAATCTATTGGGGAAGACTATTTTATTTTTACTCTGCAGCAGTTTAAATTTGTCTAAATGTACTCCAGGCAATTGCAGTCACTACTGCAAACCACTTGTATAAAAAAAGTGTAACTGCTCATCATAGTTGTATTGTACCACCAAAAATTCCATACACCTACACTTATATTGCTTGAACGGCCACAAACCTATCTGGCTCATTGTGAGGGCTGTGCTGCAATTGGTGCTACAACACAGATAAATTATGCTTCAATTTGCAGAAGTTTGCAAATGCACTTCATGTTACTACCCAGCGCCCCTGTGAATAAATTAGAGCCTATAGGGAAATGGAGTGTCTAAATATTGGGCACACTTTATGTAGGGTATTACTTACCATTTATGATCCAGGGATTGAATCATTGTTCCAAATGTAGGTCTGAACTATAAATTATTGGTCACCTTACTTCCCTTTCTGATTTCACCTATATCTCGTATGCGTACAGTTGTTAATATAGTTTGATGGCTGTGTATCCATAGCTTAATTTCATAACTGCACGAGATACAGCAGGTCATGAATAATAATAATAATTGTGCTATTGCCCAAACATTCTGTTTTAAACAAGATGACAAAATCCCAAAGAGAAAGAAAGGAAATGGAACATTTGTTGGTACATTAAATATATTTTGATACTAACATAATGCATGCATTGGTCTCTATATTTTTAGGCTTTATTAAAGGAAAAACCTTGATTGACATTAGTCTTGGACCCACAATATTTCAGCTTCTTCCAGTCTATGAATTCTTTGAAAAAATTACAATTCTAGAATTCCATGACTTTTGCATCAAGGAGTTGGAAAAATGGAAAAATAAAGATGCAGATGCCTTTGACTGGACTCATACCTTAACAATCATGGCAGAGTTAAAGGGAATCAGGTTTGTTGCATTTCTTATTTTATTATTTATATTACAATAAAGAACAGGACAAGGTGAAAAAACAATGTTAAACTAAGTAGACCGCAGGACTAAAATATTTGTAAAGTTTCAAAATGGATTATATTCTTCATAACCTCATGAGTAAATATGGTATAGCGAGGTGTCCTCCAAGCAGTATCATAATTGGTCTCCTCCACAGTAATGTAGATGTGTGGATTGCCGGTGAATGTAGTGAATGCTAAAGTGACATTACCCAATTTTGCACAGTATAATGATGTAATATATCATATGTCATATATGCAAGAGACAATATTTTCTTGAGCTATTAATAAATGCAAAAGTTGTATTTTCCATATAAACTAAATACATGCATCTCCTCTTGTGATTTCCCCCTTTAAGAATCAAATGGGAATATTTTGTCCTGCTGTAGTCCAAATAAAAATGTCAACTAATGCAAATATACAGCTGCAATTTTCTAAAATATTTATGACCCTGCAAGAGTTCTGCAGTGCCATACCGTAGGTAGGACAAAATGGATAAACAAGAGCAGAATGACTATACGAGAGCAGAGTGCCCTGATTGTGAGAGTTTATAATTCAGGGGCAGGGGAGAGAGGTCAGTCATGAAGAGGTTGCAATAATTGTGGAGATTATTAGAGAGTGGATTGGGTGGGGGATTGCATATGGGGGGGGGGGGAGGAGGATTCAAGGATGGTTCCCAGGTAGCGGATGTGGGGGACAGAGGAGATAGTGGGATTTTCAGCAGTGAGAGAGATGTGAAGGGGTATAGAAATCCTGGAGGGAGCTAAGGCAATAAGTTCAATTTTGGACATGTTTATGTGAGGATTTACAACAGTAGTTCTAGATGTCAACTGTTAGAATCCTATTCACAATGAGAGCTACAAACACCTTCTCTAAATTCCTGTAATCAGCACTCTAATAAAAACCGCCATCTAGCTAGTCACCTCATCTGGACTACTGCACAGCTTTCTTTACTCTACAATTAGCCCTTCAGTGAAAATGTCTAGTCAATCATAACAGTTTATAAAGATTAGACAGGTGAAATAAAGTGCCATAGTTCTACCAAACCTTCACAGGAGCAATGTTTTGTTTTAGATTTCTCTGCTTGTGCTTTAAAGAACACTTGTTTTGTTTGACTGTACATCATGATTCTACCTTCTCCAATCCTTCAACCTCGACTTTGTACTTTTATGACCAGTCTTCTCGGGACTAGGTGGTTTGGCCAGACATAGTGAGTCTCTGATAGCTACCCCAACTAAGTGGTTACTTCCTGAGAGCTGCCATCAGAGATTCAATTGGACACATGAGAGAGGAAGACAGGTAGATTTAAGTGTTAACTGCGTATAGTTAATACTGGAGACTGAATGAGCTGATGAGTTCAAGATAGGTTATGTATAGTTAAGGGGGCTGCGTACCAAGCCCTGTGGGAAGCGGGTAAAGTGGGGGAGGAAAGAGTTGGTGGTAGACATTAAGAAGGAGCCATTGGAGAGATACACAAAAGGTTGGTTGTAAATGAGTTGCTCCAGTATTTTAGATGCACAGGGGTGGAGAAAAATAGGGTGTTGGAGAGAAAGGCGGGGTCAAAGGTTTTTTTTTTTTTTTTTTTTTTTTTTTCAGCTCCCCCATAGAGAAGCAACCAGTTGCTGACTAACATGGCCTGTTGCAGACAGGAGGGAGTGCTATTTTTACACTTAATGTTACCTATCAAAAGTAAATAAATTTGAGTTCTCACAGTAACCATTTTTGTTTTCCTTGTGTGACTTCTTCAGCGGTTTGACAAAGGCAGATTGATAAGTGCAGAGCTTTCTATTTATGTTGAAAAAGGTGTGATGGTAATTTTGAATGTGCCGCTTTGTAAAATTGGTTTTCCTGCGGTTTTGGCGTTGGCAAATCTGGCAGATTGAAAACCTCAAACACAGAAAGTGACGCTTTATACAAATCTCAGTTTAGCAAATTTTGTTCCTGGTCTCAATCTTGCACACTATTTGGCATGCAGACAGCAGTTGGAGTAAACTGTATGCTGGCTCACCTCTTTGCTTAAGCTCCCCCGGTTCCTTATTGTTGCTGACATCACAGTAGCGCTGAGGATCAACTTCATACCTTAAACAATGCTGTTCTAGGATCTCTGTTCAGCTATGGGACCCAGAGCTCAACTGTCATTGCTGTTGCAACATCTCTTCAGCTGCCCACTGAACTCAATTGTGATTTCTTTTGCTATCTCTGTTTGACTGCCTGACCCTCTGCACCGAACTGTCAGTATCCTGGACTTCGTATCCGATTTACAGAAACTGCCTACTCATTAACCCCTGCCAGGTGGCGGTAAATTATTCTTCACCTCTTCCATTGCCCTGCACATTTGGATGAACTGTTCCTTTCCATTTTCTCATTACCTACCCCAGGTAATACACATTCATTCACATCTATGATATGTCTTCATCATGCACCTACTCAATTTACAGTCTTTCTGCATCATCCTATTTCTCCTTCCCCTATTATGATTTGTCCCTTCAGTTCTTCCCTCCTCACTAGTCTGCACACATGAACTGTGTCTCCTGCATCTGCCACAATCGCCAGCCTACATTAATAGAAATAACATCACACCCACAAATCCTCCTTGCTTGTCATCTTCCTCACACTGCTCCTTCTCATGGCTGCTGGTGACATCTCTCCTAACCCCGGTACACGTATAATACTGACCCTCTGCTCACGCTCTTTCCAACCCAAATCTTCTGTCCATCCCCTACTTTCAAACCCGCCAACCTTATCCACATACATCCTTACTCTCTCCCGTTCTCCTGTGCACTATCTAATGCCAGATTTGCTTGTTACAAACTTGCATCCATTCATGATCTTTTAATCTCTAAATCCCTCAACCTCCTGGCCATTACAAAAACTTGGCTTGCCTCCTTTGACGCTACATCCCCTGCAGCGCTCTCCTATGGTGAACTCTTCCTCAGCCTTACCCCCAGAAATGGACAAGCAAGATGCAACTTGGTGGTGGTTGAGGCATTCTACTTTCTCCAAGTCATACCCTCTAAACCCTCACACTCATTCACTTCATTTAAAGGCCACACTATCTATCTATTTTATTTTCTTCACCTTTGTGTTTCTGCCATTTATCGTTTCCTACCGCCCCCCCAATTTCTTTCACTTAATCTCCCACCCATTGTAATGGACACTTCCTTGGCCTTGTATTCTCTTGCTATTGCTCCATCTCTAGTTTCACTAGCTTGGCATTCCAACTCTCCGACCATAACTTCCTTTCCTTCAGTCTCACATTATCTCATGCCCTCCCCCTTGGACCCAAATCCGCACGTACGCAATGACACCTACGTACTCTTACCCCAATCCACCTTCATTAAAACAACTGTTGTCTCCTATCTCTGCATTTTACTGCCCTAATCAGGTCGCCTCTTTCTTCAACAAAATACTCCCTTCCGCCCTAGACAATTCAGCTCCAGCTACCACACAGTCTCCGACGATCCAAACCCCAACCATGGCTCGCCTAACAGACCCACTACCTGCAAAAGTGCTCTCGGTGTAGGATGCAATCTTGTTCCTATCCTGATTTCCTCCACTATAAATTCATCCTTTCATGTTTCAATTGCCAAACATTCTTCAAATCTCTAATATCCACCCAGTCTTCTAACCCATATCGCTTCTTTGCACCTTCAACTCTCTTCAATGCCCATCTGCACCTCCTCCCCCTTCCTCCCTCACATGATTTTGCCACCTACTTCAAAGAAAAAATCAACACCATTCAACAAAATATTTCTTTCTGCAAAATTCCACAGACTCCTCCAACTCTACACTCCCCTAACCCTTAATTCATTCTCTCCAGTAACTGGAGATAATATCTACACGCCTCTGCATCTCTCCCTACAATCTGTCCCCTTGACCCTTTTCCCTCGCAACTTCTCTGCTTCCTCTCCTCAACTGAGTGCCCACAGCACCTCTTTAACCTGTCCCTCTCCACTGGCACATTTCCATCCTCCTCTTAAACATGTACTCCTCAACAATTCTAAAGAAACAATCTCTTGATCCAGCCTCTCAACTACCTCCCTATTTCCCTCGTCGCCTTTACCTCTAAACTACTTGAGGGAGTAGTGTACAAACACCTGTCTCACTTACACTCCTCACTCGAATTTGCAATCAGGTTTCCATCCCCAACATTCCACTGAAACTATTCTCACAAAAGCGATTGCTGTACTTACTGCAAAGTGTAAGGGTCATTTCTTCATACTCATTCTCCTAGACCTCTCTGCTGCTTTTGACACTGGTCACCCTCTTCTCCTACACACCCGTCACTCCATTGGCCTTCGTGACCGTTTTATTTTCCTGGTTCACTTCTTACCTATCGAACCACTCCTTTTTAGTGTTTCTACATCTAGTACATACTCCCCTTGTCTCCCACTATCTGTTGGGATCCCACAAGGCTTAGCTCTTGGCCCTTTGTTATTTCATTATATAGCTCTTCTCTTGGGGCAATAATTTGCTCATTTGGACTCCAGTACCATCTTAATGCTGTACCCAAAGCTATATATTTTCCCTCAAGGTCTCTTTCTGTACTATCTCTTGTAACCAACCGTCTTTCATCTCCACATGGATGTCCTAATGCTACCTAAAGTTCAATGTATCCAAAACAGAGCTGTTATCTTCGCTACTGTCAGTCACCACCTACCCTCAAATCTCCCTCACTGTCAATAATGCCACAATTTCCTCAGTCTTCCAACTCCACTGCCTTTGTGTCCCACTTGACTCTGTCCTCTGATTTATTTCTCACATCCAGGCTCGCTCCCAGTCCTGTCAATTCCAACTTAAAAACATTGTCAGAATATGCCAGTTTGTTACTCTTAACCTGCTACCAAAACTATTATCCATTCTCTCATCTCCCGTCTTGACTACTGTAACATCCTGCTAGCTGGCATTCCTGACACCCATATATCCACACTTCAATCAATCCTAAATGCTACTGCAAGACTGATTTATTTATTTTTTATTTTATTTTTTTCCCTCTCACCACTGCACATCTGCTGCACCACTTTGCAAATCTCTCCACTGGCTCCCTGTGTCCTCCAGAATCCAAATAAAATTACTTGCCCTACAAAGCCCCCAACAACACCACAACTTCATACAACTCAAATCTCATATCAAAATACTCTCCCTCCAGCCCTCTTGGATCTACTTCTGATCTGTGTCTTGTCTCGTCAATGGTAACCACATCAAGACTTCTCCTGTGTTGATCTCCACTTAGGGAATTCCCTATCATGCCCAATTAAGCTTCCCCGCAGCCTTCAAATCTTTAGATGTCTTCTAATACCCAACTATTTTAAAGCTTACCTTATTCCTTATAATACTGTTTACACTAATACACCCTCACAGCTGTACCAATCTCCATTCTAAGCCACACTCGCTCCTCTTGCTTCAGCTGTGCCCTCTTCTACTTAGAATGTAAGAACTCTAATGAGCAGGGTCCTCCATACTGTTTCCATGTCTGCATTTATGTTTTCTGTCTTGTATGTCCTGTTTTCCCTACTGTATGATGCTGCGGAGCACTGTGGTGCCTTACAAATCTATTATTTCAGGATTGTGTGTTTTTCCTTACATTGGCTCCCTCTGGACTACAGCAGAACCCTTGGATAAGCGTATGAGGATGTACGTAATACGATTCACCTTTGGAAATAACAGATTATTCCTATGAGATATTTACCTGTCTCCTCTAGAATTTCCATATTAGTTGGTATTTAAATACGTATATCCAGAAATGTATTTTGTTACTTCCTGACCACTATCCCCATCATATCCAATCAGTTATATTGGGATGAAGATCTCTTTGGACTTTCTTTAATGGTCTTTTTAACTGTTCAGTTCATTCTGTTTATTACCATTCTAAAATCTGTTCGAATCCTCGAACATTTATATATTTTTTTTGTGCTACTTTGCAGGAGATGAAGGCTGATGGCAAAAACCTTAATCATATGTAATCAAAATAGATTCAACAATATGCAATTAAAAATATAGCATTGTAGCAGTGTTTCCATGTTAATGTAATTTTCATTTTGACTATATTCCTAGTGCCTAGTCCCCTTGACTCTATGGATACTTATATAAGAAACATGTTTTATATTTTCTAGTGATGGATGGCAAGAAAGAGAAGACCTGCTGAGAAGCAAAGTGAAACAAATTGTGAAATGTGACTTCAGCAAATATAACCCTACGGATCCCGTACTGCTGCCAAAAGCCAGTTGTGTAATGTGCATATGGGGGCTGGACATTATTAGTAAGGACAAGGACACTTACTGCAAAAACCTTAAAAAAATATCCTCTTTAGTTAAACTACAAGGGTTTCTTATAATATATGGAGCCATTAATGCGTCCTATTTTATGATAGGGGATCACAAGTATCACCTCTTAACCTATGATGACCATTTCTTAAGAATGGCTCTAAGTGATGAAGGGTTCAAAATTGAATATTATGAGGATCTGCATAGAACTACTACCTCTGATCTTGTTGACCTAGAGAAAATTGTTTTTATCGTTGCCCAAAAAGTGTGCGAGGATTAGAACCGAAGGGACTATTTCTCTAAGCGGTACCTTCGTCCATCTTAAGGTGTATTGTCAAAGACTAAATTAAATGTTTCCTTCCTTATGCAATAGCATTATTGAATAAATGGGTATAAGAGCAAATTGAGTCTTGTGTTTGTGTAACAATTTATCTTGCTGTGAAAAAAAATTATCAAAATTATCATTAATCCTAATTGACACTGCGCCTCCAATCCTATACCTTTTTAGTTTCCCTGTGAGCAGCTGTTTCTTTTTATCTCCTTCCTCCAGCAAACTCGACAGTCATCTTGGACCAGTGATCAGGAATAATACTTCTCTACCACAATCTGCTGCAACATGAAAAGAACTTTAGAAGGCTTAATAGACAGATTAACATCTTGTCAATGGTGGTTTAAGATTACCTCGGCCCCTTGGCTCTTCCCAGTACATTGTCCTTCCAGAAAGATGATTGCCAATTTACATTCTCAAAACTGAATTGTCTGCCAGTGGCAGAAGAAAATATTAGCAAACTAAAGATTTCAGATTATCTTTATTTAAAGAAAAATATCTTTGTTACTCACACTTTTCTAGTAACTTAACTTAACAAGTAATACCACCCGAATAATTCTTCTTCTTTTTTACACAATTCTTTGTAAGCAATACTGTCATTTAAAGGGTAGAACTATATACTACATGTGAATCTTGTGCCCACCCCCCCTCCCCATAGAAAAGTACACAAGGGAATAAAAAATTAACCGTTCTCCAGTTATATTAAAACTTTTGTTGACCACACTGTCTTACCAACGCTTTCCGTACTAGGTCGCTGTCTCTCCAGTCACTGCAGTGCAGGTTTGAACATGAAATGCAAGTAAATTTGTGACTGCAGTGCAAGAAAAAATGGCTGCCCCACTTGTTTGCATAAAAGAGCAGTGTTCAGTAATTCCATTTTTTTTTTTTTTTTTTTTGTGGTCTGAGTGTGTCTGGTGCCGATATTTATTGAAGACTGTACACCATATGGAGAAAAGTGTTTTGCCAGAAGTGCATGAATGGATGGAGAAGTTCAAAGAAGGTTAGTACAAGATGCATGTTCTCCAGCTATATAGCACTATTTGATATAAACGGATTGCTGTTTTATGTTTTTAATATTTACTTATACATTTTTATGTAATCATTTCAATGTACTTCTACAGTGTAAACTCATTTTGTGGTTTGGGTGCACCTTTTGCGTTTCTGCTATTCATCACTACGAGCCTGAGTAAACGGCAGAGTATGAAATGGGAACATCCTCAAGTGCAGGGGTGGGCAAACCTGTCCTCAAGGGCCATATCCAGTTCATGTTTTTAGGATTTCTTTAAACATGTACAGCTGAGTTAATCTATTTGGCTGGGTCAGTAATTATCCCACCTGTTTCTACAGACAGAAATCCTAAAAACATGAACTGGATATGGCCCTTGAGGACAGGTTTGCCCACCCCTGCTCCAGCGCCAACCAAAATAAATTTAAAAAGTCAACCATCAGCTGGAAAGTTGATGCTTGCAGTTTTCTGGGCATTTCAAGGGCCAGTATTGAAACGTTATCAGGAAACCGGTTAAATCAACAGTGACTGTTACAGTGAAATGCTCACTGAAAGCTGAAGCATAAACTTCAAACAAAATCCAGGGGTATGATGTTTTTGCTTGACAATGCACATCCACACACCACTGCTTATATTGTTGACACTATCCCAAAAACTTCATTTTGAGGTGTTAAAGCATCCTCCCTATAGGCCTGATCTTGACCCATCTGACTATCGCCTGTTTGGGACCCAGAAAAAAGCCCTAAGTGGACAAAGATTCACGTCTGAAGCGGTGAAGATTGCGGTGCATTCGTCGCTCATAGTTCAGCCTAAAACACTTTAATGAATGTGACTGGATCACTTATAAGTAACTTATAGTATAAATTTATTTAAAGGAAATGGCGCAGGGCGCTTATTTATATAATTGCAAATGCACTTATTTTTGATATTGTGTAAATTTTGGTAAGGGAGATTTTTATTTCTGAGACCAAGGAAGAAACTCGTTTGTTTTAACCTTGCTAAAGGAAATGCATGTTTTTTGAGGTGTATAGATCTGATACAAAAAGCCTTTGCATAGGAAGTCTTTTGTGTATCATGATGTGGGGAAATTACTTGTTTAAGGTTTTGTGACTTTCTTTGGGAATGTGTATTCTGCAGCTATCTGAAGAGGACCAATGTTGATCTCATGTTAATTAGACCTTTTGATGTGTGAGGGTCTAGCACCCGAAGGCACAGGAAGGTTTAATGAGACTGCTGTTAGATTTTCGAAGTGTCCAAAATAAGATGCAGACAAGCACAGCAAGTTTTAGGATATCACAGTTAAGTAAATATTGTTTGTTCTGCATTGCATGTAAATCTAATGTTTGGGTAAACAAACTGCATCCTGATTCTAAAAATAGCTTAGACCTTAGTGGGCTGGCATACACTGGGATTGCATTGAAAATTGTTCTTCTTGCTCCATCTGATCTGCTCCTGGTACCTTCAACCAATGTGAACAAATATACATCACTTGACCTGCTTGGAAACTTCTCTATCCCTGTGACCTACAAATTAGACTCAATATCTAATAGGTTCCGGCCTGTCTGAGGTTTAGACCCAGCTTCCCAGGAACACCGCTCTGCCTGCTACCCAGCAGCTCTGGCCAGTGTGATAGACCAGGGGGATCCTTCCATAGCAACCCTGATCTATAAACGAGTTCAGGGGTACCAGCCCAGGTACACCAGTAACAGGGTGCACTTTGTCACACTCGGGATATACTCAGTCAGGATTTGTGCAGACCCAGCAGGGCGCAGAGTCTAACAGCCCCCTGGTTTTTACCAAGAACCAATGCAAGGTGGATTAGATTTGGCTGCAAGGGAACTGCGGGTCGTGGCCCTTGGTTTGGTCACTAGATGTGAGCAAAATGGAAGAAACTGACAATATAATAGAAGTAGGAACTGGGTACCTTGAGGGTGTTGTGGTCCTCAATAAACAGCAGGAGATGAGTCTGAGTAGATCAGGTAGAGAGTCTGGATACAAGCTGTTTTGGTCCACAGGTCAGATGGTGGCGGTTCACAGGATTTGACAGGAGTGGTCTGTTATAGAAGCCGAGTTGGTACACAGGTCAATTAAAAGATGCAGGTAACCCGGAAGCCAGGACAGGAACACAGTATAATAGCAACAGAGCTCAGGAGACGCAAGGACATAGTCAGGAGGACTAACCTGTTGATCTGACACGGGTATGATGTCGGATCCTCCTTTTATATTTTGAATTCCCAGCATCAGGGTCACATGAGAGATCTGAAGGGGAGTCACTTGACCTCCCTGCCGCGAACCCGGAAGTGCGGCAGCCGGCGCTGGAGCAAGGACAGGTAAGTGTTCTTACACACACAGCATCGGTTATCCAGAAGAAATCCGGTTCTGGATGCCAGCAAAGGAGTCCAGTGGTGGCAGCATTTGTAAGCCTCTCCTACTGCAGCCAAATTGCAAAATTAAGTTTGGTTCTCCGTCTGCCATATTGATACCATGTAAGTAAACAGCTGGGGGGTCCTTGTACTTTTTACTTCAGTGGTTTCAAAATGCCAATCCTGCTGATGCATTGTGTATGATTTTCTAAATCTTATTTTTAAGAATTGTGTGTGGAGGTACTAGTGCAACTGTATAAACAAATAGCATGTTGTCCTTCCTAATTACTCTTCACTCCAAGAATTCCAAAATGCAAATTCCACCATACCAGTCAGGCATCCTTTCTTGCACAAGCCAATAGCCTGGCATTCACTCACAGGGTTCAGACATTTCTGCAAATGTATTCATTCCCGCTTGGCCATTTACCATCGTTAGACTTCTCATAGAAAGATAAAATTTGATAGCAGATAAGAACCACTTGGCCTATCTAGTCTGCCCATTTTTTTTTCTTCCTTTGAATGTTTCCCTCCTCCCCCTTGTTAAAACCCTTGAGGTATTTGAAAGTTTCTATCATGTTCCCTCTTTCCCTTCTCTGCTCTAAACTATACATAGTAGGAGATTTTATTCCTTCTGCTGCAAGCCATGCACCATTTTAGTTGCCCTTTTGTGTACAACTTCTAATGTATTTATATCTTTCTGGTGATATGGCCACAAGAACTGAACACGGTATTCTAGAGGAGAACGTATCAATGACCTATACAGCGGCATTATTACTTCTTTCTGCTACTGATTATTCTTCCTATGCAACCAAGCATCTGACTTTTTGCATTGCTTTGTTACAGTGCTTACCTACCTTTTAAGACGCTTGAAATAGTGATTCGTAGATCTCTTTCCTCCTCTACTTCTATTAACGTGCCATTTAACACTACACTATATTTAGTCTTTGGGTTTTTAAGACCCAAGGGCATGATTTTGCATTAAACTCTAGGTCATGCTATTGACAATTGTAGTCCACCTCTAGTCTCACTTTTAAAGTCTATCATAGTCTACTCATCATAGTCTATCTTTAGGCTCACTCTTTAAATCTGCAAAGTAACAATTCTATAGCTATTCTATCCCTTACCTCATTGTGTATTCACCTGGTGTGGTGGCAGCAGAGCCGTAACTAGGGTGGGGCGGGCGGTGCCGTCGCCCCGGGCACAAGCCCGAGGGGGCGCAGCAGCAGCCCGCTACCTTCCCCTCTGTGTTACATAGTAAAAAAAAAAAAAAAAAAAACGAAAAAAAAATTGTGGCCCCTCCCCCGACTCGCGGGGGAGGGAGGGGCGGGTGCGGGTGCCGCGAGTCAGGGGAGGGGGGGGTGCCGCGAGAGGGGGGAGGAGCTAGTGTGGTGGCTGGTCCATGAAAGGACTATGAAATAAAACGCCAGCCTCCTGTCACTGCAGCATCTTTGATGATGTCACCATGCTGTCACTGCAGAAGAGCCAACACTGCGGGGAGCTGAGAACAGACCTTAAGTAAGTGAGGGGGAGGGGGAGGGTGATCTGTCAGCTCCATTAGTTGTTCTCTCCCTAAGCACTGGTCTGTTATATCACATGCTGTGTGTTAGCAGCTCTCTGCTTTCAGGACTGCCCCTCCCAGCATCCCCAGCTCCTCCTGACAGCCCTGCATTCCACCAACACTCTCACCTCTGCTCCTGATAACTATGACTCCAGTGCCCCTCCCAACTCTCGGTGCACTGTACGGTACAGAGCCCCCATCATTGACCTTTCCTTGCCCTGTATATCAGTTCCCTCTGTTTCTATCCAGATATGTTTCCCTTCTCTCTGATCCCTGACACCTGTCAATTCTGACTCCTGGACCCCCGAAATACAGCTGTAACCTCTGCACCCTCTCCATCACAGGAATGCTCTCTGTATAGTTTGGCGGTCACAGGCATGCTCTCTGTATGGTATGGAGGTCACAGGAATGCTCTCTGTATAGTATGGTGGTCATAGGAATGCTCTCTGTATAGTATGGTGGTCATAAGAATGCTCTCTGTATAGTATGGTGGTCACAGGAATGCTCTCTGTATAGTATGGCGGTCACAGGAATGCTCTCTGTATGGTATGGAGGTCACAGGAATGCTCTCTGTATAGTATGGCGGTCACAGGAATGCTCTCTGTATGGTATGGAGGTCATAGGAATGCTCTCTGTATAGTATGGTGGTCATAGGAATGCTCTCTGTATAGTATGGCGGTCACAGGAATGCTCTCTGTATGGTATGGAGGTCATAGGAATGCTCTCTGCATAGTATGGAGGTCATAGGAATGCTCTCTGTATAGTATGGTGGTCATAGGAATGCTCTCTGTATAGTATGGCGGTCACAGGAATGCTCTCTGTATGGTATGGAGGTCACAGGAATGCTCTCTGTATGGTATGGAGGTCACAGGAATGCTCTCCGTATATTATGGCGGTCATAGGAATGCTCTCTGTATTGTATGGCGGACACTAGGAGGCTCTTTATATTGTATGTGTGTGTGTGTGTGTGTGTGTATATATGTATATATATATATATATATATATATATATATATATATATATATATATATATATATATATATATATATATATAATATATATATATATATATATATATATATAATAATTTTGTGTGATGGTGATAAGGGGGCACAATGTGATAAAGATGGCTCCATGGCACGGTGTGATAAAGGAGAAACTGTGATGGAGGGCACAGTGGGATGAAGTAGCAGTGTGATACAGATGGTACCGTTACAATTATGTTTTAATTTGTTTCAGTGAGTTTTGTTTAAAAAAACAATTCATTTTTTATACAGCTAGCATGTGACAGCTGCATTTAAAGTACTTTGATTCTATGGAGGCTTATTACATAGAGATCCTTACAAAGCCAGACCGTGAAGAATGGGGAGGGAGGGGTTTCAGTGCGGTTTAGAACTTGTAAAGCGCTAGCTACGCCCCCACAGTAGGTTGACCACGCCCACTCGACTATTGACACTCCCACTTAGATGGGGGGCGCCGGTGCCCTGTCTCGCCCAGGGCACTAAAATGTCTAGTTACGGCACTGGGTGGCAGCTAAAAGAATATTGTCATCTACCGTTACACTGCAGTACCCTGCATTACTGTTATTGTTATGGATTAGTCTATTGAATAGTATTACTAGTACTGGAAATAGTACTTCTACCAGTAAAAAAAGGTCAGTCAAGAAAGTCTTGGAGAGGGTCCTCCAAAAACACTTGATCACTCCTAAAGCCACAGATCTTTTCAAAGATTAAGGGGTATATTTACTAAACTGCGGGTTTGAAAAAGTGGAGATGTTGCTTATAGCAACCAATCAGATTCTAGCTGTCATTTATTTAGTGCATTCTACAAAATGACAGCTAGAATCTGGTTGCTATAGGCAACATCTCCACTTTTTCAAACCCGCAGTTTAGTAAATCTAGCCCCAAGTGTGTTAATGTTAGTATCTTAATTGAGTTTTGTAAAAAAAAAAAAAAAATCTCTAAGTTTGTTCTCCTCTCACTTGTTCGTGTGTGTGTGTGTGTGTGTCACCTTTTTGTGTGTACATCTCTTCGCCTCTATTTGTGGTTAATACTCTGTTCTCCTTTGTGTGTGTGACTGTCAGGCGCCGTCCCGCTGTCTCCCCAGGACGGTCGCCTGTATTCGTGCCTAGCGCACCTGGTTGCCTAGCAACCAGACGCGAAAATTCCGCCCACTCGGGGCAGGTACGCATATAGTTGTGACAGTGACTCTGTCTCCATTCTTTGTGTTTTTGCCTTTCTGCCCTCTTCTGTGCGACTGTGTCACCTGTTTTTACTGCAAAATACATATTTAAAATAGCTTTTTTTTTTTTCCCCAAGTTTTTCAGTTCTTACAAAATAATAAATATAATTATATTTTAACGCACAATATTCCTCTTTGTTTAGGGGTTTTATAGCTGATCTGCTGAACAAATGAGTTTTTGATCAGGCTTCACGATCACTTATTCAAAACTAGGATTCTTATCTGTAAATGTTAAGTGCTCTTTTATCTAACTGTACTATATACTAGATGAATAAAATGATTGTACACCAAGGGTCATTTACCTAATAACATAATATGCCTATATTCCAGTAACATTTGGTTCTTATGTGTTTTAACACTGGAATCCTGGCTTTCCACCATAAAGGTGGGAGAAACAGTATGATTTCTGAGTACATATTGATAGCATATATTTAGAAATGTGAGAGGCAGTATATAGCCATAAAGGTAGAGACACAATGCTTCCATTAATAGAAGATATCTGAAAAATCAGACACACGATATGGGAGAAAACATGTAAGGGCCCAAGTCTAATACAATAATTAAAGAAGCATTCTGTTAAATTTATTTATTTTTGTAATAAACCACCCACCACTGTGGTACACAGTAATCCTCCAATGGCATCCCACTACAGTGTCCTCCTGTTAGACATAAATACTATGCAGCCAGGGCCGGACTGGGACTAAAAATCAGCCCTGGCATTTAAAGCACACAGGCCCACGTGTTGTGGGCTCCATGCACTATATTGTTGCACACTGATGCTGGCGCAGTACAACATGATGTAGTATGAGTGTGTGTGTGTGGGGGGGGGGGGGGGGGGGGGGGGTATTTATTTCTCCTAATGACCCTCAACATTACATTATTAGCACCCCAATTACATCAATAAACACCATGACAATACATTATTAGTACCCGAATTACAGCAATAAATAACCCCCCACACACACTCATACTACATCAATCACCCCCCACATTACAGCAACCGGCATCACCCCCCACATTACAGCAACCGGCATCACCCCTCACATTACAGCGTCCAGCATGACCCCCCACATTACAGCGTCCAGCATGACCCCCCACATTACAGCAACCGGCATCACCCCCCCCCCCCCCACATTACAGCAACCGGCAACACCCCCCACATTACAGCATCCAGCATCACCCCCACATTACAGCGTCCAGCATCATTACCCACATTACAGCATCCAGCATGACCCCCCACATTACAGCAACCGGCATCACCCCTCACATTACAGCGTCCAGCATCACCCCCCCACATTACAGCAATACCCTCTCCTACTTATTAGCAATACTAAGCACCAAACACACTACAACATTGCCACCAGCACGCCACCCTATACTACAGCAATACCACCAATTATACAGACGCCACTGTAGGAAACAATGTTTTGCTTTTTTTCAAATCTCCCACAAAATAGCAACAACGAACAGAGTACTTACACACACATATAGGTAACAGGTACCCTTTTCCTTCAATTAAATAGTAATGGCAGAATTTTCATGAATCATTCCACATGAAATAAAACTAAAATATATCTAAAAAAAAACATAACTATTGAATGATCAGTTGAACCCACACGGCCGCATTAAAAGTATTTCCATCTACAGCAAAATGTCAGAGAAAAATATTTTTGTTTTACTACAGTAATTGGATATGCGTCTTTTCTATTCATTTTAAATAACACAGTATATAAATTAAGGGGGATAGAGGAGGTGGGTGAGAAATAATTGGATGTGATCCATCAGTTTGATTAGATAGGAAACATTTAGATTATTTACCTGGAGGCGTCTACCCCCTTGACTCACAGGCAGGGCTGACAAGAGGAATTTTGGGCCCCGATACAGCAACTTCTTTGGGCTCCCGTCATATTCAACAATGAAAGACTTGCCTTTGGCAGAAGTTCATATGATGCTACACCGTAGTGTGCCCAGTTCATATTATGCCACATTGTAGTGCCCCATGGTCATATTATGCCACATAGTGTTACCCTCAATTCATATTTGGTCATGCAGAAGTGCCCACAAATCATATTATGGCATAGTAGTGCCCCCAAATCATTAGTAAAGCTCAGATAAAAACTCATTCAA